>NC_068320.1:28920243-28988505 GCF_025860055.1 Xyrauchen texanus | reverse complement strand
CACAACACACATCGTTTCAAAGCAGCTTTACAGAAGATCAGCATTAACAGACGATAAAACTGTAATGTCTATAATGTCGATGAATCATCATTGTGTAATTAGATAAAATACGATTCTTAATCGTGTTTAAAAATAATTAAATAATAATTGTATTAATAACCCCAGTGAGCAAGCTGTAGGCGACTGTGGCAAAGAACACAAAACTCCATAAGATGTGCATTAATGGAGAAAAATAACCTTGGGAGAAACCAGACTTACTGTGGGGGCCAGTTCCCCTCTGGCTAACCCCACCCTAACCCTAAACCAGACTCACTGTGGGGGCCAGTTCCCCTCTGACTAATCCCACCCTAACCCTAAACCAGACTCACTGTGGGGACCAGTTCCCCTCTGACTAACCCCACCCTAACCCTAAACCAGACTCACTGTGGGGGCCAGTTCCCCTCTGACTAATCCCACCCTAACCCTAAACCAGACTCACTGTGGGGGCCAGTCCCCCTCTGACTAACCCCACCCTAACCCAGACTCACTGTGGGGGCCAGTCCCCCTCTGACTAACCCCACCCTAACCCTAAACCAGACTCACTGTGGGGGTCAGTTCCCTCTGACTAACCCCACCCTAACCCTAAACCAGACTCACTGTGGGGGCCAGTTCCCTCTGACTAATCCCACAAGTAACCCTAAACCAGACTCACTGTGGGGGCCAGTTCCCTCGGGCTAACATCATGAATATAATGTAAATATTACTTGTGTATAGTTCAAATCATGGTTTAAAATTATTAAACTAAGTAAGGGTTAAGGGTCATTGTTTAAACATTGATTGTGTTTGAACTGTAAGATTAATGACCACAGGCTTTGAAGTCCATCTTGATTAATTGCAGAAGTTCACATAGATGCAATTGTCCTTGTTAATTGGCTGATGAAGGCTTTTGTTGGGAATAGTTAGTCTATGCATTCCATTTCAAGATCGTAGTCCATCAATAGACCAGAGGATGAACTGATACCAACTCCAACCTGCTTCACCTCGAAGTCCGTCATAATAGACCGAAGTGATGTTTGGCTGGCACCGGCTGCATTTAGTCATCATCATTCAGCGACAGGAAGCAGTGGAGTCCAACATGAAGCAGGAATGGTGCTGGATCTAGGGCTGGGGCGGTATGGATTTTTTCTAACCGCGGTTGAAAAGCAAGATATTCCCGCGGTATAGCGGTAAACCGCATTAAATACATTACATTGGATCAGAGAAGTCCCCCGACAGACTTTGGCGCACACATCAGAAGTCGCTTTTGATAGACAGACTTTAAATATTGTCACCTACATCCGAAGAAAAAAAACGAGCACAATTTGAAATAGTCAAATTTTCATCAAGCAGTAATTTGGCATGAACACTGTATAGATTTCCTTATTTAAGATTATTCTCAGATACATTCGCATTGAAGATGGGTCAGACATGATTTTGACCACTTTATTAAGTTTTGTTTTGTAGAAAGCCTTTCTTTAACTCAAAATTTCGTTTTGTATAAATTGTATCTTAATTTTAATCACTGTTTCATTAACTAATTGCCTGGAATTAATAAATAAGAAGCAAATATAGCAGACATATAATCAGCAGCAGGACGTGGAAGCGCCGATGCGATCTCTTGCGCGTGAGCTCTCTCATAAATGAACCGAAACTCGGCGGCTAGGCCTACTGCCTCACAGACATGAGAAATAAATAGAAATCTTAAAATGCATTTTAAACAAAATTCAAAACAAAATGATAAAATTTTAGGCTACAGTAGCCTAGTAGTCAGGTTTGCCGATGTGCGTTACTATTTATTTATTTATTTTTATCCCTGTGCGCCAATCGGAAACGGACTTCACTGCTGATATTCTGGGGATACAACATAGCCAATAGGCTATAGCCTACTAGGGACTTTAGCCTTTAAAATATCTTTGCTGCATTGGATCAGTCTCCTTTCTAGAACAGCCAAGAGCTTTCTAGCCTCGCGGCAGCAGCGCCTTGCATCGCTCAGACCTTAAAACAGTCAGCGCCGCGGATGCGGTTTTGAAAATTTATCAAAAAACGTTGGTGCGGACAGATGAGTTTTGTGATGCGGTTGCGGATTAAATAATAATAGCCCATCCGCGCATCTCTAATACAAATGGAATGTTATTATGTGTCATGGAACATTGCGCTCCCCAACTCGCGAAAGGTCGGATTTGCTCCATATTTTGATAAGTTTTGTTTAGAAAACCTTGAATCCATGTAGGCTAATATCATTAGACATAATCCATATCATTAGAATCAATGAATCCATGTCATTAGACACAACGAATCCATGTCATTAGACACAACGTGCACACATGTGCAGGCCAATGTTTTTTGTTTTAGTTTTTTGCGGTGACGACGGTGACAAGCAAAGACCCGCGGTTGGAGTCACGTGACCGCGGTATTGCGGTAATGCGGTAACCGTCCCAGCCCTAGCTGGATCCAGCCGGTTCTGGTGACCTCAGGATAGGAGTCCCGAGGTTGAGACAAGGAAACAAATAAAAAGATGTAAGCATAGATGCCATACAATTTATTGCAGAGTTAGAGATCATGATCACTGTTTCTGGTTCGGCAGACCCAACTAAAGCAGCCTAATTGTGGATTGGAGGATAAATTAGGTGTATGCCTGGCTAAATAGAGGAGTCTTTAGTCTAGACTTAAACTGAGAGAGTGTGTCTGCATCTCGAACAGTGTTTGGGAGACCATTCCATAGTTTAGGAGCCAAATATGAAAAGGATCTACCTCCTTTTGTGGATTTTGATATTCTAGGAACTATTAACACGCCAGAATTTTGTGATCGTAATGAACGTGATGGAATATAGCGTGACAGAAGATCACTTAAGTACTGCTGAGCTAGACCATTCAAATCTTTGTATGTAGTTAACAGAATTTTAAAATGCTGCTGCATTTTGAACCAATTGAATTTTATTTATTGATCTTGCTGGACATCCTCCCAGTAATTCATTACAATATTCTAGTCTTGAGGTCATGAACGATGAATTAGTTTTTCGGCATCAGCAACAGAGAGCATGTGCCTTCATTTAGCAATATTTCTGAGGTGGAAGAATGCTGTGCTACAAACATTTGTAATTTGATTTTCAAAAGGACAGATTGGTATCAAATATAACACCTAAATTCTTCGCTGTTGAAGATGATGCAACAGAATATCCATCTAGAGTCAAATTATATTTTAGTGGCTTATTTTTAGAGGTTTTTGGTCCAATAATTAGAACCTCTGTTTTGTCAAAATTGAGTAGAAGGAAATTTCTTGCCATCCAATCTTTTATTTAATTGATACACTCTGCTAATTTTGAGAATTGTGAAATCTCATCAGGTTTTGAAGAAATATAAAAGTTGTGTATCGTCAGCATAGCAGTGGAAACTTATTCCACGATTCCTGATAATATCTCCCAGGGAAGCATATACATGGAGAAACGCAGAAGCCCTAAAACTGATCCCTGTGGCACTCCATATTTTACTTTTGTTTGGTTTGACAATTCCTCATTTACATAGACAAAGTGGTAGTGGTCTGCTAAATATGACCTAAACCATGCTAATGCAACTCCACTAATTCCAACATAAATCTCCAGCCTATTCAAGAGAATGTCGTGATCTATCGTGTCGAATGCAGCACTTAGATCTAAAACTACTAGAAGAGAAATGCAGCTGCGATCAGATGATAGAAAGATAGAAAGATAGATAGATAGATAGATAGACAGACAGACAGACAGACACAAAGACAGACAGATAGAAAGAAAAAACAGACATATAGATAGACAGACAGACAGACAGACAGACAGACAGACAGACAGACAGACAGACAGATAGAAAGAAAAGACAGACATATAGATAGACATATAGATAGACAGACAGACACAAAGACAGACTGAAAGACAGACAGATAGAGAGATAAGACAGATAGACAGAAAGAAAAGACAGACATATAGATAGACATATAGACAGACAGATAGACAGACAGACAGACAGACAGACAGATAGATACACAAAACAGACAGACAGACAAAGAGACAGACAGAGAATAGATAGATAGATAGATAGATAGATAGATAGATAGATAGATAGATAGATAGATAGATAGACAGACAGACAAAGAGACAGACAGAGAATAGATAGATAGACAGAGAGTGGAGAGAGACAAAAAGTGGTGTAACATGTGCTCTCTTAGGTTCATTAAAGACCAGACGTGCTGCTGCATTCTGGATCATTTGGAGAGGTCTAATAGCACATGCAGGAAGGCCTGCAATGAGAGCGTTACAGTAGTCCAGTCTAGTTATGACAAGGGACTGAACGAGCAGTTGTGTGGCATGTACAGAGAGGAAGGGTGTTATCTTCCTGATATTGTAGAGTGTAAATCTACATGATCTTGTAGTCTTTGAAATGTGGTCAGTGAAATTTAGCTCATCATCAATGGTTACCCCTAGATTTCTGACCGTTTTGGAAGGTGAAACTGTAGTTGGACCCAGCTGCACGGTGATGTTGTGTTCAACAGCAGGGTTGGCTGGAAAGACAAGGAGTTCGGTCTTGGCTGGGTTGAGTTGGAGGTGGTGTTCCTTCATCCAGGCTGAGATGTCTGCCAGACAGGTAGCGATTCGTGCGGTCACTGTGGTGTCATTGGGCTGGAAAGACAAGTAGAGTTGCGTGTCATCAGCATAGCTGATAGATAGATAGAAAGATAGATAGATAGACAGACAAAGAGACAGACAGATTGTTAGACAGACAGACAGACAAACAGACAGACAGATAGATAGAAAAGACAGACAGACAAAGAGACAGACAGACAGACAGACAGATATTTAGGTAGATAGAAAGATAGATTTACGACTTGCAGATACAAATATATACACGCATATGCACATAGTGGATTTATTTTGATTAGTTATTTTTATATTTGTTAAACTAAATGTAATTATAGATTAAGGTGTAGTTCTTTTTTACACAGCCTCTGCTTTGGCAATACTGTATCGTTTATATTCATGCCAATAAAGACCCTTTGAATTGTATTGAATTGAATAGTGGACATATTGAGACCTGCACTGTGCAAAACTGCTACAAAGTGGATATTTTAACAGAGAATCACAGACAGTTTCAATGCTGAACCTTTAGGGGCGTCCACGTGTTTTTAAAACATGCAGATTTTATAAATATATATATGGCCAGTTAAATGGACAGCCTTTGCTGTCTCTCGTCCGTGTCTAGAAAAGCACTTCATAAATTAAATGAATTATTACTATTATTAATGTTATTATTAGTAGTATTATAGTTTTCTTGTTATTATCCTTATAAGTCCATCAATACAATTTTCTCGTGTTATTGTATAATTCCACCTGAATTATTCACTTTAACACTGTGCTTGCAAAACTTAGAATGACATTAAAAATAATTTCTGCAACAGTACATCTCAGATGTAAAAAACTCTTATCATTTGTGAGCATTTTTCCATAGACTCACATTGTATAGACTGCCGCCCAGTGGGGGGAAACAATAAAGGGCCAAGGAGTACGTTTTAGGCCGCCATGTTGGCTACGAACGAGCGATCGTTCCCAAACTTTGCGCACACTATCGGGGTCATTCCACGAGAAACATATTACACTTTTGTGTGCCCCGCCTCAGGGCAACCCCTTTTATTACCATATAAATATGCTTAATATAGTCGGGCCTATATAAAGCCTCTGTGGAAGGAGTACGTTTTAGGTCGCCGTGTTGGCTACTGAACGAGCGATCGTTCCCAAACTTTACGCACGCTATCGGGGTCTTTCCACGAGAAACATATTACACTTTTGTGTGTCCCGCCCCAGTGGAACCCGTTTTATTACAGTCCAAATATGCTTAATATAGGCGGCATGCTTAATATGGAGTGGTGGTGGCGTAGTGGACTAAAGCACATCACTGGTAATCAGAAGATTGCTGGTTCGATCCCCACAGCCACTACCATTGTGTCCTTGAGCAAGACACTTAATCCAAGTTGCTCGGGAATTGTCCCTGTAATAAGTGCACTGTAATTCGCTTTGGACCATATATGATGCGGGCCATAGCGAAGCCCCGAATCTCCATGGCGTACCTCCCAGAGTCATGGGGCCAACGCTGGTCTTCTCGGCAACCCCAGGCCGAAACAGAACAGCAGCCACCCACAGACAAACATTTTTCCATAGACTGACATTGTATGGACTGTCGACCAGTGGCGGGGACTAAGCTATTACCACGTGCTGGTGGTTGGGAGCAGAGGATTCAAGCCTTTAAGCTGAATTTTTACACTTTGAAGGGTCGTTACAAATGTAAATCTTCGAGGCTCCCTAGACGTTTACAATTCGAGAGCTCGCTGGTGGATTGTTCCCTTCAATCGATTCCTTGAGTTTTCTTCAGTTGGTCTTAAAAATGCTTTGAATTGTGAAAACCCGTCGCAAAACCACGAAGTTACAATTTGAAGTCACTGGAGCCTCAGCCACTTCACGTATCGCTATTTATTGTTATTATATTGTTTTTAAAGCTCCTCTTGTCATAATAAAATTCATCATCCCTTCACTTGTCAACTCATTTCTAAAATGCAACGGTTATCCGGCTTCATCAAGTTGGACACGTTGAGAGTTGCAATGTCAAGTCACTTTTTCTGGTTGACTGTAACTATCTATATTATGTCTTTTATGGGCATAAAAAACAAAAAATCATTGAAAAGTCAAAAAATGCTCCATTGTTCAACCTTATATAGATTTAATTATTTATTTTTTCTCCCTATGGCTTTTGTTTTTTTTATAATTGTTGTATGTGTGTTTTTAAAAAATGTTTTGCAATTTTTGACACAATTTCATGTAAGACCTTGGCATGATTATTAATAAAATAAAATAAAATAAATAACTAATAATAAAAAAATGATCTTTAAGGAAATCTGAATTGATGGATTGTTATTGTAATCGATGACTCAGCGATTGAACCGCGAAGGGGCTTTATTGGATTTCGCAGATTTCATTTCAAAGGACAAAACGCCCCTAACAAGTGTGTCATCTCAAGATATGTGTGGCAAGATTCGATGCCGTTTGTATTCTTAAAAGTTTTCAAGTCTTTCGGTTATTTTCTGATGCATTTGTTTTTGGAACAATTTCTTTAATATTTACTGGACTCAAGTCTGCTCTGCTCGCAACAAAATAATCTCCTCCTCACAAGCATGGCCCGATAAGTTTCATGAAATGATAATAATAATAAAGGATTGAGTTTATCCCACCCAACAATTCCTACAAAAACATTTCAGCGTTCTTGTGAAAAATGCGTTCATTACCACAGTCGTATTCATGCAAATCTTAAAGACCTGCAAGTGACTTTTTAAACCACTCACAACCTACGTGCAAAAGACTCTTCTACCTTTTCAGCGCTACATTTCCATTGCTCTCTTCTTCTGTTCATCTCTCCTCGTCACATGAAAGCAGACGGAATTCTGAATTCGATGACACCAAGCTTGGCAAAATCGGACCGACCGTCCTAAAGATTTATCTGTGAAACAATCCAGCCAATCAGATTCGATATGCAAATGAGGGTGGACATAATGAGGGTGGAAGTCGTAATTACCTCTATACCTACAGACTTTTTAACCCCAGAGGGACCCTAGTGGACTGATGGAGAATTACACTTTCCCACTTACAACTTTAAACCTATGGTAACTTTATTTTAAAAAGTTATTAGGGCAATATTTGATGCAGTTTATTTTCTCACAACAACAAAAAAATGTTTAAAAGTCCTTCTGTTATTTGTTTTAATTGATTTCATTTTTGGAAACATTTCTTTAATAAAATGAACTGGATTCAAAAGAATACTCCTCACAAACAAGTAAAAGAAATGCAAAGGGTCTTTCTATATTTACTTGGGTTCATTTCGTTCATTTCTTATTTATATTCTTACAGTAGGAATCAAATAGAGTAGTCTGTTTTTGACTTTGTGGAGTAGAATATGAAGTTGCTGTAAACGACCACTAGATGGAGCCTCGATACTGTTCTACTTTACCATTCTTGTTGAAAAGATCGTTTAAAAGTATCAGATGACTCTTGTAGTGCATTCAAACTCTCAAGTTCACTCTCATGTTCATAAAGTACAGCATACCAAGTATATAAATGGACTAATATAGGGGCTAATTATTTGAACAGCAGCTGGACATTTATTTCACCTGCAAACGCATGATGCTAATCAGCCAGTCCGATGGGCTTATTATCCTGATCCGAACAGTCACACCAATAAATGAGAAGGGCTAAAAAGCCAACTACTACATGCCAAAAGGCCACTCAGATTTTTTAACCCCAGAGGGCTAGGGGTTAGGGTCAACTAGTGATTTGACCCCAACTAACCGGCTAACCCTAGTGGACTGATGGAGAATTACACTTTACTACTTACAACTTTAAACCTATGCAATATTTGAAGCAGTTTATTTTCTAAAAATGTTGTTTTGTACAAAATATCCTTCTGTTATTTGTTTTTTATTTATTTCATTTTTGGAAACATATCTTTGAGAAAATTAACTGGACTCAAAAATACTCCTCACATACAAGTAAAATAAATATTGTGAAATAATAATAATAATGATAAAAAGTTTAAACATTATTTAAAAGCTTTATTAGTTAGTTAATTAGCTACAGAGAGACACACAAAACCAGACACAGACAGACAGACAGACTGATAGATAGACAGAGAGACAGACAGATAGACAGTCAAGTCAAGTCAATTTTATTTGTATAAGCCTTTCACAACACACATCGTTTCAAAGCAGCTTTACAGAAGATCAGCATTAACAGACGATAAAACTGTAATGTCTATAATGTCGATGAATCATCATTGTGTAATTAGATAAAATACGATTCTTAATCGTGTTTAAAAATAATTAAATAATAATTGTATTAATAACCCCAGTGAGCAAGCTGTAGGCGACTGTGGCAAAGAACACAAAACTCCATAAGATGTGGATTAATGGAGAAAAATAACCTTGGGAGAAACCAGACTTACTGTGGGGGCCAGTTCCCCTCTGACTAACCCCACCCTAACCCTAAACCAGACTCACTGTGGGGGCCAGTTCCCCTCTGACTAATCCCACCCTAACCCTAAACCAGACTCACTGTGGGGGCCAGTTCCCCTCTGACTAACCCCACCCTAACCCTAAACCAGACTCACTGTGGGGGCCAGTTCCCCTCTGACTAATCCCACAAGTAACCCTAAACCAGACTCACTGTGGGGGCCAGTCCCCCTCTGACTAACCCCACCCTAACCCTAAACCAGACTCACTGTGGGGGCCAGTTCCCCTCTGACTAATCCCACAAGTAACCCTAAACCAGACTCACTGTGGGGGCCAGTCCCCTCTGACTAACCCTAACCCTAACCCTAGGGCCATCCCTGACTAACCACTAACTAACCAGACTCACTGTGGGGGCCAGTCCCCCTCTGACTAACCCCACCCTAACCCTAAACCAGACTCACTGTGGGGGCCAGTTCCCCTCTGACTAACCCCACCCTAACCCTAAACCAGACTCACTGTGGGGGCCAGTTCCCCTCTGACTAATCCCACAAGTAACCCTAAACCAGACTCACTGTGGGGGCCAGTTCCCCTCGGGCTAACATCATGAATATAATGTAAATATTACTTGTGTATAGTTCAAATCATGGTTTAAAATTATTAAACTAAGTAAGGGTTAAGGGTCATTGTTTAAACATTGATTGTGTTTGAACTGTAAGATTAATGACCACAGGCTTTGAAGTCCATCTTGATTAATTGCAGAAGTTCACATAGATGCAATTGTCCTTGTTAATTGGCTGATGAAGGCTTTTGTTGGGAATAGTTAGTCTATGCATTCCATTTCAAGATCGTAGTCCATCAATAGACCAGAGGATGAACTGATACCAACTCCAACCTGCTTCACCTCGAAGTCCGTCATAATAGACCGAAGTGATGTTTGGCTGGCACCGGCTGCATTTAGTCATCATCATTCAGCGACAGGAAGCAGTGGAGTCCAACATGAAGCAGGAATGGTGCTGGATCTAGGGCTGGGGCGGTATGGATTTTTCTAACCGCGGTTGAAAAGCAAGATATTCCCGCGGTATAGCGGTAAACCGCATTAAATACATTACATTGGATCAGAGAAGTCCCCCGACAGACTTTGGCGCACACATCAGAAGTCGCTTTTGATAGACAGACTTTAAATATTGTCACCTACATCCGAAGAAAAAAACGAGCACAATTTGAAATAGTCAAATTTTCATCAAGCAGTAATTTGGCATGAACACTGTATAGATTTCCTTATTTAAGATTATTCTCAGATACATTCGCATTGAAGATGGGTCAGACATGATTTTGACCACTTTATTAAGTTTTGTTTTGTAGAAAGCCTTTCTTTAACTTAAAATTTCGTTTTGTATAAATTGTATCTTAATTTTAATCACTGTTTCATTAACTAATTGCCTGGAATTAATAAATAAGAAGCAAATATAGCAGACATATAATCAGCAGCAGGACGTGGAAGCGCCGATGCGATCTCTTGCGCGTGAGCTCTCTCATAAATGAACCGAAACTCGGCGGCTAGGCCTACTGCCTCACAGACATGAGAAATAAATAGAAATCTTAAAATGCATTTTAAACAAAATTCAAAACAAAATGATAAAATTTTAGGCTACAGTAGCCTAGTAGTCAGGTTTGCCGATGTGCGTTACTATTTATTTATTTATTTTTATCCCTGTGCGCCAATCGGAAACGGACTTCACTGCTGATATTCTGGGGATACAACATAGCCAATAGGCTATAGCCTACTAGGGACTTTAGCCTTTAAAATATCTTTGCTGCATTGGATCAGTCTCCTTTCTAGAACAGCCAAGAGCTTTCTAGCCTCGCGGCAGCAGCGCCTTGCATCGCTCAGACCTTAAAACAGTCAGCGCCGCGGATGCGGTTTTGAAAATTTATCAAAAAACGTTGGTGCGGACAGATGAGTTTTGTGATGCGGTTGCGGATTAAATAATAATAGCCCATCCGCGCATCTCTAATACAAATGGAATGTTATTATGTGTCATGGAACATTGCGCTCCCCAACTCGCGAAAGGTCGGATTTGCTCCATATTTTGATAAGTTTTGTTTAGAAAACCTTGAATCCATGTAGGCTAATATCATTAGACATAATCCATATCATTAGAATCAATGAATCCATGTCATTAGACACAACGAATCCATGTCATTAGACACAACGTGCACACATGTGCAGGCCAATGTTTTTTGTTTTAGTTTTTTGCGGTGACGACGGTGACAAGCAAAGACCCGCGGTTGGAGTCACGTGACCGCGGTATTGCGGTAATGCGGTAACCGTCCCAGCCCTAGCTGGATCCAGCCGGTTCTGGTGACCTCAGGATAGGAGTCCCGAGGTTGAGACAAGGAAACAAATAAAAAGATGTAAGCATAGATGCCATACAATTTATTGCAGAGTTAGAGATCATGATCACTGTTTCTGGTTCGGCAGACCCAACTAAAGCAGCCTAATTGTGGATTGGAGGATAAATTAGGTGTATGCCTGGCTAAATAGAGGAGTCTTTAGTCTAGACTTAAACTGAGAGAGTGTGTCTGCATCTCGAACAGTGTTTGGGAGACCATTCCATAGTTTAGGAGCCAAATATGAAAAGGATCTACCTCCTTTGTGGATTTTGATATTCTAGGAACTATTAACACGCCAGAATTTTGTGATCGTAATGAACGTGATGGAATATAGCGTGACAGAAGATCACTTAAGTACTGCTGAGCTAGACCATTCAAATCTTTGTATGTAGTTAACAGAATTTTAAAATGCTGCTGCATTTTGAACCAATTGAATTTTATTTATTGATCTTGCTGGACATCCTCCCAGTAATTCATTACAATATTCTAGTCTTGAGGTCATGAACGATGAATTAGTTTTTCGGCATCAGCAACAGAGAGCATGTGCCTTCATTTAGCAATATTTCTGAGGTGGAAGAATGCTGTGCTACAAACATTTGTAATTTGATTTTCAAAAGGACAGATTGGTATCAAATATAACACCTAAATTCTTCGCTGTTGAAGATGATGCAACAGAATATCCATCTAGAGTCAAATTATATTTTAGTGGCTTATTTTTAGAGGTTTTTGGTCCAATAATTAGAACCTCTGTTTTGTCAAAATTGAGTAGAAGGAAATTTCTTGCCATCCAATCTTTTATTTAATTGATACACTCTGCTAATTTTGAGAATTGTGAAATCTCATCAGGTTTTGAAGAAATATAAAAGTTGTGTATCGTCAGCATAGCAGTGGAAACTTATTCCACGATTCCTGATAATATCTCCCAGGGAAGCATATACATGGAGAAACGCAGAAGCCCTAAAACTGATCCCTGTGGCACTCCATATTTTACTTTTGTTTGGTTTGACAATTCCTCATTTACATAGACAAAGTGGTAGTGGTCTGCTAAATATGACCTAAACCATGCTAATGCAACTCCACTAATTCCAACATAAATCTCCAGCCTATTCAAGAGAATGTCGTGATCTATCGTTGTCGAATGCAGCACTTAGATCTAAAACTACTAGAAGAGAAATGCAGCTGCGATCAGATGATAGAAAGATAGATAGATAGATAGATAGATAGATAGACAGACAGACAGACAGACAGACAGACAAAGACAGACAGATAGAAAGAAAAAACAGACATATAGATAGACAGACAGACAGACAGACAATTTAGACAGACAGACAGACAGACAGACAGATAGAAAGAAAAGACAGACATATAGATAGACATATAGATAGACAGACAGACACAAAGACAGACTGAAAGACAGACAGATAGAGAGATAAGACAGATAGACAGAAAGAAAAGACAGACATATAGATAGACATATAGACAGACAGATAGACAGACAGACAGACAGACAGACAGATAGATACACAAAACAGACAGACAGACAAAGAGACAGACAGAGAATAGATAGATAGATAGATAGATAGATAGATAGATAGATAGATAGATAGATAGATAGATAGATAGATAGATAGACAGACAGACAAAGAGACAGACAGAGAATAGATAGATAGACAGAGAGTGGAGAGAGACAAAAAGTGGTGTAACATGTGCTCTCTTAGGTTCATTAAAGACCAGACGTGCTGCTGCATTCTGGATCATTTGGAGAGGTCTAATAGCACATGCAGGAAGGCCTGCAATGAGAGCGTTACAGTAGTCCAGTCTAGTTATGACAAGGGACTGAACGAGCAGTTGTGTGGCATGTACAGAGAGGAAGGGTGTTATCTTCCTGATATTGTAGAGTGTAAATCTACATGATCTTGTAGTCTTTGAAATGTGGTCAGTGAAATTTAGCTCATCATCAATGGTTACCCCTAGATTTCTGACCGTTTTGGAAGGTGAAACTGTAGTTGGACCCAGCTGCACGGTGATGTTGTGTTCAACAGCAGGGTTGGCTGGAAAGACAAGGAGTTCGGTCTTGGCTGGGTTGAGTTGGAGGTGGTGTTCCTTCATCCAGGCTGAGATGTCTGCCAGACAGGTAGCGATTCGTGCGGTCACTGTGGTGTCATTGGGCTGGAAAGACAAGTAGAGTTGCGTGTCATCAGCATAGCTGATAGATAGATAGAAAGATAGATAGATAGACAGACAAAGAGACAGACAGATAGATAGATAGAAAAGACAGACAGACAAAGAGACAGACAGACAGACAGACAGATATTTAGGTAGATAGAAAGATAGATTTACGACTTGCAGATACAAATATATACACGCATATGCACATAGTGGATTTATTTTGATTAGTTATTTTTATATTTGTTAAACTAAATGTAATTATAGATTAAGGTGTAGTTCTTTTTTACACAGCCTCTGCTTTGGCAATACTGTATCGTTTATATTCATGCCAATAAAGACCCTTTGAATTGTATTGAATTGAATAGTGGACATATTGAGACCTGCACTGTGCAAAACTGCTACAAAGTGGATATTTTAACAGAGAATCACAGACAGTTTCAATGCTGAACCTTTAGGGGCGTCCACGTGTTTTTAAAACATGCAGATTTTATAAATATATATATGGCCAGTTAAATGGACAGCCTTTGCTGTCTCTCGTCCGTGTCTAGAAAAGCACTTCATAAATTAAATGAATTATTACTATTATTAATGTTATTATTAGTAGTATTATAGTTTTCTTGTTATTATCCTTATAAGTCCATCAATACAATTTTCTTGTGTTATTGTATAATTCCACCTGAATTATTCACTTTAACACTGTGCTTGCAAAACTTAGAATGACATTAAAAATAATTTCTGCAACAGTACATCTCAGATGTAAAAAACTCTTATCATTTGTGAGCATTTTTCCATAGACTCACATTGTATAGACTGCCGCCCAGTGGGGGGAAACAATAAAGGGCCAAGGAGTACGTTTTAGGCCGCCGTGTTGGCTACGAACGAGCGATCGTTCCCAAACTTTGCGCACGCTATCGGGGTCATTCCACGAGAAACATATTACACTTTTGTGTGCCCTGCCCCAGGGGAACCCCTTTTATTACAGTAAAAATATGCTTAATATAGTCGGGCCTATATAAAGCCTCTGTGAAAGGAGCACGTTTTAGGCCGCCGTGTTGGCTACGAACGAGGGATCATTCCCAATCTTTGCGCACGCTATCGGGGTCATTCCATGAGAAACATATTACACTTTTGTGTGCCCTGCCCCAGGGGAACCCCTTTTATTACAGTAAAAATATGCTTAATATAGTCGGGCCTATATAAAGCCTCTGTGGAAGGAGTACGTTTTAGGCCGCCGTGTTGGCTACGAACGAGCGATCGTTCCCAAACTTTGCGCACGCTATCGGGGTCTTTCCACGAGAAACATATTACACTTTTGTGTGTCCCGCCCCAGTGGAACCCGTTTTATTACAGTCCAAATATGCTTAATACAGGCGGCATGCTTAATATGGAGTGGTGGTGGCGTAGTGGACTAAAGCACATCACTGGTAATCAGAAGATTGCTGGTTCGATCCCCACAGCCACTACCATTGTGTCCTTGAGCAAGACACTTAATCCAAGTTGCTCCGGGGGAATTGTCCCTGTAATAAGTGCACTGTAATTCGCTTTGGACCATATATGATGCGGGCCATAGCGAAGCCCGAATCTCCATGGCGTACCTCCCAGAGTCATGGGGCCAACGCTGGTCTTCTCGGCAACCCCCAGGCCGAAACTGAACAGCAGCCACCCACAGACAAACATTTTTCCATAGACTGACATTGTATGGACTGTCGACCAGTGGCGGGGACTAAGCTATTACCACGTGCTGGTGGTTGGGAGCAGAGGGATTCAAGCCTTTAAGCTGAATTTTTACACTTTGAAGGGTCGTTACAAATGTAAATCTTCGGGCGCTCCCTAGACGTTCACAATTCGAGAGCTCGCTGGTGGATTGTTCCCTTCAATCGATTCCTTGAGTTTTCTTCAGTTGGTCTTAAAAAAATGCTTTGAATTGTGAAAACCCGTCGCAAAACCACAAAGTTACAATTTGAACTCACTGGAACCTCAGCCACTTCACGTATCGCTATTTATTGTTATTATATTGTTTTTAAAGCTCCTCTTGTCATAATAAAATTCATCATCCCTTCACTTGTCAACTCATTTCTAAAATGCAACGGTTATCCGGCTTCATCAAGTTGGACACGTTGAGAGTTGCAATGTCAAGTCACTTTTTCTGGTTGACTGTAACTATCTATATTATGTCTTTTATGGGCATAAAAAACAAAAAATCATTGAAAAGTCAAAAAATGCTTCCATTGTTCAACCTTATATAGATTTAATTATTTATTTTTTTTCTCCCTCTGGCTTTTGTTTTTTTTTATAATTGTTGTATGTGTGTTTTTAAAAAAATGTTTTGCAATTTTTGACACAATTTCATGTAAGACCTTGGCATGATTATTAATAAAATAAAATAAAATAAATAACTAATAATAAAAAAAATGATCTTTAAGGAAATCTGAATTGATGGATTGTTATTGTAATCGATGACTCAGCGATTGAACCGCGAAGGGGCTTTATTGGATTTCGCAGATTTCATTTCAAAGGACAAAACGCCCCTAACAAGTGTGTCATCTCAAGATATGTGTGGCAAGATTCGATGCCGTTTGTATTCTTAAAAGTTTTCAAGTCTTTCGGTTATTTTCTGATGCATTTGTTTTGGAACAATTTCTTTAATATTTACTGGACTCAAGTCTGCTCTGCTCGCAACAAAATAATCTCCTCCTCACAAGCATGGCCCGATAAGTTTCATGAAATGATAATAATAATAAAGGATTGAGTTTATCCCACCCAACAATTCCTGCAAAAACATTTCAGCGTTCTTGTGAAAAATGCGTTCATTACCACAGTCGTATTCATGCAAATCTTAAAGACCTGCAAGTGACTTTTTAAACCACTCACAACCTACGTGCAAAAGACTCTTCTACCTTTTCAGCGCTACATTTCCATTGCTCTCTTCTTCTGTTCATCTCTCCTCGTCACATGAAAGCAGACGGAATTCTGAATTCGATGACACCAAGCTTGGCAAAATCGGACCGACCGTCCTAAAGATTTATCTGTGAAACAATCCAGCCAATCAGATTCGATATGCAAATGAGGGTGGACATAATGAGGGTGGAAGTCGTAATTACCTCTATACCTACAGACTTTTTAACCCCAGAGGGACCCTAGTGGACTGATGGAGAATTACACTTTCCCACTTACAACTTTAAACCTATGGTAACTTTATTTTAAAAAGTTATTAGGGCAATATTTGATGCAGTTTATTTTCTCACAACAACAAAAAAATGTTTAAAAGTCCTTCTGTTATTTGTTTTAATTGATTTCATTTTTGGAAACATTTCTTTAATAAAATGAACTGGATTCAAAAAGAATACTCCTCACAAACAAGTAAAAGAAATGCAAAGGGTCTTTCTATATTTACTTGGGTTCATTTCGTTCATTTCTTATTTATATTCTTACAGTAGGAATCAAATAGAGTAGTCTGTTTTTGACTTTGTGGAGTAGAATATGAAGTTGCTGTAAACGACCACTAGATGGAGCCTCGATACTGTTCTACTTTACCATTCTTGTTGAAAAGATCGTTTAAAAGTATCAGATGACTCTTGTAGTGCATTCAAACTCTCAAGTTCACTCTCATGTTCATAAAGTACAGCATACCAAGTATATAAATGGACTAATATAGGGGCTAATTATTTGAACAGCAGCTGGACATTTATTTCACCTGCAAACGCATGATGCTAATCAGCCAGTCCGATGGGCTTATTATCCTGATCCGAACAGTCACACCAATAAATGAGAAGGGCTAAAAAGCCAACTACTACATGCCAAAAGGCCACTCTGAAAGGTTAAGCAGCCAAAGGCTAATAACAGGATAAAGTTAAATTACCTCTACACCAACAGATTTTTTAACCCCAGAGGGCTAGGGGTTAGGGTCAACTAGTGATTTGACCCCAACTAACCCCAGCGGACTGGGGCTAACCCTAGTGGACTGATGGAGAATTACACTTTACTACTTACAACTTTAAACCTATGCAATATTTGAAGCAGTTTATTTTCTAAAAATGTTGTTTTGTACAAAATATCCTTCTGTTATTTGTTTTTTTATTTATTTCATTTTTGGAAACATATCTTTGAGAAAATTAACTGGACTCAAAAATACTCCTCACATACAAGTAAAATAAATATTGTGAAATAATAATAATAATGATAAAAAAGTTTAAACATTATTTAAAAGCTTTATTAGTTAGTTAATTAGCTACAGAGAGACACACAAAACCAGACACAGACAGACAGACAGACTGATAGATAGACAGAGAGACAGACAGATAGACAGTCAAGTCAAGTCAATTTTATTTGTATAAGCCTTTCACAACACACATCGTTTCAAAGCAGCTTTACAGAAGATCAGCATTAACAGACGATAAAACTGTAATGTCTATAATGTCGATGAATCATCATTGTGTAATTAGATAAAATACGATTCTTAATCGTGTTTAAAAATAATTAAATAATAATTGTATTAATAACCCCAGTGAGCAAGCTGTAGGCTGACTGTGGCAAGGAACACAAAACTCCATAAGATGTGCATTAATGGAGAAAAATAACCTTGGGAGAAACCAGACTTACTGTGGGGGCCAGTTCCCTCTGGCTAACCCCACCCTAACCCTAAACCAGACTCACTGTGGGGGCCAGTTCCCTCTGACTAATCCCACCCTAACCCTAAACCAGACTCACTGTGGGGACCAGTTCCCTCTGACTAACCCCACCCTAACCCTAAACCAGACTCACTGTGGGGGCCAGTTCCCTCTGACTAATCCCACCCGTAACCCTAAACCAGACTCACTGTGGGGGCCAGTCCCCTCTGACTAACCCCACCCTAACCCTAAACCAGACTCACTGTGGGGGCCAGTCCCCCTCTGACTAACCCCACCCTAACCCTAAACCAGACTCACTGTGGGGGCCAGTCCCCCTCTGACTAACCCCACCCTAACCCTAAACCAGACTCACTGTGGGGGCCAGTCCCCCTCTGACTAACCCCACCCTAACCCTAAACCAGACTTACTGTGGGGGCCAGTTCCCCTCTGACTAACCCCACAAGTAACCCTAAACCAGACTCACTGTGGGGGCCAGTTCCCCTCTGACTAATCCCACAAGTAACCCTAAACCAGACTCACTGTGGGGGCCAGTCATTGTTTAAACATTGATTGTGTTTGAACTGTAAGATTAATGACCACAGGCTTTGAAGTCCAT
The DNA here is from genome assembly GCF_025860055.1 of Xyrauchen texanus. Classification (NCBI taxonomy): domain Eukaryota; kingdom Metazoa; phylum Chordata; class Actinopteri; order Cypriniformes; family Catostomidae; genus Xyrauchen; species Xyrauchen texanus. The sequence goes on along the minus strand of NC_068320.1, from coordinate 28,969,688 downwards.
CTTGATTAATTGCAGAAGTTCACATAGATGCAATTGTCCTTGTTAATTGGCTGATGAAGGCTTTTGTTGGGAATAGTTAGTCTATGCATTCCATTTCAAGATCGTAGTCCATCAATAGACCAGAGGATGAACTGATACCAACTCCAACCTGCTTCACCTCGAAGTCCGTCATAATAGACCGAAGTGATGTTTGGCTGGCACCGGCTGCATTTAGTCATCATCATTCAGCGACAGGAAGCAGTGGAGTCCAACATGAAGCAGGAATGGTGCTGGATCTAGGGCTGGGGCGGTATGGATTTTTTCTAACCGCGGTTGAAAAGCAAGATATTCCGCATGTATAGCGGTAAACCGCATTAAATACATTACATTGGATCAGAGAAGTCCCCCGACAGACTTTGGCGCACACATCAGAAGTCGCTTTTGATAGACAGACTTTAAATATTGTCACCTACATCCGAAGAAAAAAACGAGCACAATTTGAAATAGTCAAATTTTCATCAAGCAGTAATTTGGCATGAACACTGTATAGATTTCCTTATTTAAGATTATTCTCAGATACATTCGCATTGAAGATGGGTCAGACATGATTTTGACCACTTTATTAAGTTTTGTTTTGTAGAAAGCCTTTCTTTAACTTAAAATTTCGTTTTGTATAAATTGTATCTTAATTTTAATCACTGTTTCATTAACTAATTGCCTGGAATTAATAAATAAGAAGCAAATATAGCAGACATATAATCAGCAGCAGGACGTGGAAGCGCCGATGCGATCTCTTGCGCGTGAGCTCTCTCATAAATGAACCGAAACTCGGCGGCTAGGCCTACTGCCTCACAGACATGAGAAATAAATAGAAATCTTAAAATGCATTTTAAACAAAATTCAAAACAAAATGATAAAATTTTAGGCTACAGTAGCCTAGTAGTCAGGTTTGCCGATGTGCGTTACTATTTATTTATTTATTTTTATCCCTGTGCGCCAATCGGAAACGGACTTCACTGCTGATATTCTGGGGATACAACATAGCCAATAGGCTATAGCCTACTAGGGACTTTAGCCTTTAAAATATCTTTGCTGCATTGGATCAGTCTCCTTTCTAGAACAGCCAAGAGCTTTCTAGCCTCGCGGCAGCAGCGCCTTGCATCGCTCAGACCTTAAAACAGTCAGCGCCGCGGATGCGGTTTTGAAAATTTATCAAAAAACGTTGGTGCGGACAGATGAGTTTTGTGATGCGGTTGCGGATTAAATAATAATAGCCCATCCGCGCATCTCTAATACAAATGGAATGTTATTATGTGTCATGGAACATTGCGCTCCCCAACTCGCGAAAGGTCGGATTTGCTCCATATTTTGATAAGTTTTGTTTAGAAAACCTTGAATCCATGTAGGCTAATATCATTAGACATAATCCATATCATTAGAATCAATGAATCCATGTCATTAGACACAACGAATCCATGTCATTAGACACAACGTGCACACATGTGCAGGCCAATGTTTTTTTTGCGGTGACGACGGTGACAAGCAAAGACCCGCGGTTGGAGTCACGTGACCGCGGTATTGCGGTAATGCGGTAACCGTCCCAGCCCTAGCTGGATCCAGCCGGTTCTGGTGACCTCAGGATAGGAGTCCCGAGGTTGAGACAAGGAAACAAATAAAAGATGTAAGCATAGATGCCATACAATTTATTGCAGAGTTAGAGATCATGATCACTGTTTCTGGTTCGGCAGACCCAACTAAAGCAGCCTAATTGTGGATTGGAGGATAAATTAGGTGTATGCCTGGCTAAATAGAGGAGTCTTTAGTCTAGACTTAAACTGAGAGAGTGTGTCTGCATCTCGAACAGTGTTTGGGAGACCATTCCATAGTTTAGGAGCCAAATATGAAAAGGATCTACCTCCTTTTGTGGATTTTGATATTCTAGGAACTATTAACACGCCAGAATTTTGTGATCGTAATGAACGTGATGGAATATAGCGTGACAGAAGATCACTTAAGTACTGCTGAGCTAGACCATTCAAATCTTTGTATGTAGTTAACAGAATTTTAAAATGCTGCTGCATTTTGAACCAATTGAATTTTATTTATTGATCTTGCTGGACATCCTCCCAGTAATTCATTACAATATTCTAGTCTTGAGGTCATGAACGATGAATTAGTTTTTCGGCATCAGCAACAGAGAGCATGTGCCTTCATTTAGCAATATTTCTGAGGTGGAAGAATGCTGTGCTACAAACATTTGTAATTTGATTTTCAAAAGGACAGATTGGTATCAAATATAACACCTAAATTCTTCGCTGTTGAAGATGATGCAACAGAATATCCATCTAGAGTCAAATTATATTTTAGTGGCTTATTTTTAGAGGTTTTTGGTCCAATAATTAGAACCTCTGTTTTGTCAAAATTGAGTAGAAGGAAATTTCTTGCCATCCAATCTTTTATTTAATTGATACACTCTGCTAATTTTGAGAATTGTGAAATCTCATCAGGTTTTGAAGAAATATAAAAGTTGTGTATCGTCAGCATAGCAGTGGAAACTTATTCCACGATTCCTGATAATATCTCCCAGGGAAGCATATACATGGAGAAACGCAGAAGCCCTAAAACTGATCCCTGTGGCACTCCATATTTTACTTTTGTTTGGTTTGACAATTCCTCATTTACATAGACAAAGTGGTAGTGGTCTGCTAAATATGACCTAAACCATGCTAATGCAACTCCACTAATTCCAACATAAATCTCCAGCCTATTCAAGAGAATGTCGTGATCTATCGTGTCGAATGCAGCACTTAGATCTAAAACTACTAGAAGAGAAATGCAGCTGCGATCAGATGATAGAAAGATAGAAAGATAGATAGATAGATAGATAGATAGATAGACAGACAGACAGACAGACAGACAGACAGACACAAAGACAGACAGATAGAAAGAAAAAACAGACATATAGATAGACAGACAGACAGACAGACAGACACAAAGACAGACAGATAGATAGATAATTTAGACAGACAGACAGACAGATAGAAAGAAAAGACAGACATATAGATAGACATATAGATAGACAGACAGACACAAAGACAGACTGAAAGACAGACAGATAGAGAGATAAGACAGATAGACAGAAAGAAAAGACAGACATATAGATAGACATATAGACAGACAGATAGACAGACAGACAGACAGACAGACAGACAGACAGACAGACAGACAGACAGACAGACAGAGAATAGATAGATAGATAGATAGATAGATAGATAGATAGATAGATAGATAGATAGATAGATAGATAGACAGACAGACAAAGAGACAGACAGAGAATAGATAGATAGACAGAGAGTGGAGAGAGACAAAAAGTGGTGTAACATGTGCTCTCTTAGGTTCATTAAAGACCAGACGTGCTGCTGCATTCTGGATCATTTGGAGAGGTCTAATAGCACATGCAGGAAGGCCTGCAATGAGAGCGTTACAGTAGTCCAGTCTAGTTATGACAAGGGACTGAACGAGCTGTTGTGTGGCATGTACAGAGAGGAAGGGTGTTATCTTCCTGATATTGTAGAGTGTAAATCTACATGATCTTGTAGTCTTTGAAATGTGGTCAGTGAAATTTAGCTCATCATCAATGGTTACCCCTAGATTTCTGACCGTTTTGGAAGGTGAAACTGTAGTTGGACCCAGCTGCACGGTGATGTTGTGTTCAACAGCAGGGTTGGCTGGAAAGACAAGGAGTTCGGTCTTGGCTGGGTTGAGTTGGAGGTGGTGTTCCTTCATCCAGGCTGAGATGTCTGCCAGACAGGTAGCGATTCGTGCGGTCACTGTGGTGTCATTGGGCTGGAAAGACAAGTAGAGTTGCGTGTCATCAGCATAGCTGATAGATAGATAGAAAGATAGATAGATAGACAGACAAAGAGACAGACAGATTGTTAGACAGACAGACAGACAGACAGACAAACAGACAGACAGATAGATAGATAGAAAAGACAGACAGACAAAGAGACAGACAGACAGACATATAGATAGACATATAGACAGACAGACAGACAGACAGATAGAAAGAAAAAACAGACATATAGATAGACAGACAGACAGACAGACACAAAGACAGACAGATAGATAGATAATTTAGACAGACAGACAGACAGACAGATAGAAAGAAAAGACAGACATATAGATAGACATATAGACAGACAGATAGATACACAAAACAGACAGACAGACAAAGAGACAGACAGAGAATAGATAGATAGATAGATAGATAGATAGATAGATAGATAGATAGATAGATAGATAGATAGACAGACAGACAAAGAGACAGACAGAGAATAGATAGATAGACAGAGAGTGGAGAGAGACAAAAAGTGGTGTAACATGTGCTCTCTTAGGTTCATTAAAGACCAGACGTGCTGCTGCATTCTGGATCATTTGGAGAGGTCTAATAGCACATGCAGGAAGGCCTGCAATGAGAGCGTTACAGTAGTCCAGTCTAGTTATGACAAGGGACTGAACGAGCTGTTGTGTGGCATGTACAGAGAGGAAGGGTGTTATCTTCCTGATATTGTAGAGTGTAAATCTACATGATCTTGTAGTCTTTGAAATGTGGTCAGTGAAATTTAGCTCATCATCAATGGTTACCCCTAGATTTCTGACCGTTTTGGAAGGTGAAACTGTAGTTGGACCCAGCTGCACGGTGATGTTGTGTTCAACAGCAGGGTTGGCTGGAAAGACAAGGAGTTCGGTCTTGGCTGGGTTGAGTTGGAGGTGGTGTTCCTTCATCCAGGCTGAGATGTCTGCCAGACAGGTAGCGATTCGTGCGGTCACTGTGGTGTCATTGGGCTGGAAAGACAAGTAGAGTTGCGTGTCATCAGCATAGCTGATAGATAGATAGAAAGATAGATAGATAGACAGACAGATTGTTAGACAGACAGACAAACAGACAGACAGACAAACAGACAGACAGATAGATAGATAGAAAAGACAGACAGACAAAGAGACAGACAGACAGACATTTAGGTAGATAGAAAGATAGATTTACGACTTGCAGATACAAATATATACACGCATATGCACATAGTGGATTTATTTTGATTAGTTATTTTTATATTTGTTAAACTAAATGTAATTATAGATTAAGGTGTAGTTCTTTTTTTACACAGCCTCTGCTTTGGCAATACTGTATCGTTTATATTCATGCCAATAAAGACCCTTTGAATTGTATTGAATTGAATAGTGGACATATTGAGACCTGCACTGTGCAAAACTGCTACAAAGTGGATATTTTAACAGAGAATCACAGACAGTTTCAATGCTGAACCTTTAGGGGCGTCCACGTGTTTTTAAAACATGCAGATTTTATAAATATATATATGGCCAGTTAAATGGACAGCCTTTGCTGTCTCTCGTCCGTGTCTAGAAAAGCACTTCATAAATTAAATGAATTATTACTATTATTAATGTTATTATTAGTAGTATTATAGTTTTCTTGTTATTATCCTTATAAGTCCATCAATACAATTTTCTTGTGTTATTGTATAATTCCACCTGAATTATTCACTTTAACACTGTGCTTGCAAAACTTAGAATGACATTAAAAATAATTTCTGCAACAGTACATCTCAGATGTAAAAAACTCTTATCATTTGTGAGCATTTTTCCATAGACTCACATTGTATAGACTGCCGCCCAGTGGGGGGAAACAATAAAGGGCCAAGGAGTACGTTTTAGGCCGCCATGTTGGCTCCGAACGAGCGATCGTTCCCAAACTTTGCGCACACTATCGGGGTCATTCCACGAGAAACATATTACACTTTTGTGTGCCCCGCCTCAGGGCAACCCCTTTTATTACCATATAAATATGCTTAATATAGTCGGGCCTATATAAAGCCTCTGTGGAAGGAGTACGTTTTAGGCCGCCGTGTTGGCTACGAACGAGCGATCGTTCCCAAACTTTGCGCACGCTATCGGGGTCTTTCCACGAGAAACATATTACACTTTTGTGTGTCCCGCCCCAGTGGAACCCGTTTTATTACAGTCCAAATATGCTTAATATAGGCGGCATGCTTAATATGGAGTGGTGGTGGCGTAGTGGACTAAAGCACATCACTGGTAATCAGAAGATTGCTGGTTCGATCCCCACAGCCACTACCATTGTGTCCTTGAGCAAGACACTTAATCCAAGTTGCTCCGGGGGAATTGTCCCTGTAATAAGTGCACTGTAATTCGCTTTGGACCATATATGATGCGGGCCATAGCGAAGCCCCGAATCTCCGCGAGCGTACCTCCCAGAGTCATGGGGCCAACGCTGGTCTTCTCGGCAACCCCCAGGCCGAAACAGAACAGCAGCCACCCACAGACAAACATTTTTCCATAGACTGACATTGTATGGACTGTCGACCAGTGGCGGGGACTAAGCTATTACCACGTGCTGGTGGTTGGGAGCAGAGGGATTCAAGCCTTTAAGCTGAATTTTTACACTTTGAAGGGTCGTTACAAATGTAAATCTTCGGGCGCTCCCTAGACGTTTACAATTCGAGAGCTCGCTGGTGGATTGTTCCCTTCAATCGATTCCTTGAGTTTTCTTCAGTTGGTCTTAAAAAATGCTTTGAATTGTGAAAACCCGTCGCAAAACCACGAAGTTACAATTTGAAGTCACTGGAGCCTCAGCCACTTCACGTATCGCTATTTATTGTTATTATATTGTTTTTAAAGCTCCTCTTGTCATAATAAAATTCATCATCCCTTCACTTGTCAACTCATTTCTAAAATGCAACGGTTATCCGGCTTCATCAAGTTGGACACGTTGAGAGTTGCAATGTCAAGTCACTTTTTCTGGTTGACTGTAACTATCTATATTATGTCTTTTATGGGCATAAAAAACAAAAAATCATTGAAAAGTCAAAAAATGCTCCATTGTTCAACCTTATATAGATTTAATTATTTTTTTTTTCTCCCTATGGCTTTTGTTTTTTTTTATAATTGTTGTATGTGTGTTTTTAAAAAAATGTTTTGCAATTTTTGACACAATTTCATGTAAGACCTTGGCATGATTATTAATAAAATAAAATAAAATAAATAACTAATAATAAAAAAAATGATCTTTAAGGAAATCTGAATTGATGGATTGTTATTGTAATCGATGACTCAGCGATTGAACCGCGAAGGGGCTTTATTGGATTTCGCAGATTTCATTTCAAAGGACAAAACGCCCCTAACAAGTGTGTCATCTCAAGATATGTGTGGCAAGATTCGATGCCGTTTGTATTCTTAAAAGTTTTCAAGTCTTTCGGTTATTTTCTGATGCATTTGTTTTTGGAACAATTTCTTTAATATTTACTGGACTCAAGTCTGCTCTGCTCGCAACAAAATAATCTCCTCCTCACAAGCATGGCCCGATAAGTTTCATGAAATGATAATAATAATAAAGGATTGAGTTTATCCCACCCAACAATTCCTGCAAAAACATTTCAGCGTTCTTGTGAAAAATGCGTTCATTACCACAGTCGTATTCATGCAAATCTTAAAGACCTGCAAGTGACTTTTTAAACCACTCACAACCTACGTGCAAAAGACTCTTCTACCTTTTCAGCGCTACATTTCCATTGCTCTCTTCTTCTGTTCATCTCTCCTCGTCACATGAAAGCAGACGGAATTCTGAATTCGATGACACCAAGCTTGGCAAAATCGGACCGACCGTCCTAAAGATTTATCTGTGAAACAATCCAGCCAATCAGATTCGATATGCAAATGAGGGTGGACATAATGAGGGTGGAAGTCGTAATTACCTCTATACCTACAGACTTTTTAACCCCAGAGGGACCCTAGTGGACTGATGGAGAATTACACTTTCCCACTTACAACTTTAAACCTATGGTAACTTTATTTTAAAAAGTTATTAGGGCAATATTTGATGCAGTTTATTTTCTCACAACAACAAAAAAATGTTTAAAAGTCCTTCTGTTATTTGTTTTAATTGATTTCATTTTTGGAAACATTTCTTTAATAAAATGAACTGGATTCAAAAAGAATACTCCTCACAAACAAGTAAAAGAAATGCAAAGGGTCTTTCTATATTTACTTGGGTTCATTTCGTTCATTTCTTATTTATATTCTTACAGTAGGAATCAAATAGAGTAGTCTGTTTTTGACTTTGTGGAGTAGAATATGAAGTTGCTGTAAACGACCACTAGATGGAGCCTCGATACTGTTCTACTTTACCATTCTTGTTGAAAAGATCGTTTAAAAGTATCAGATGACTCTTGTAGTGCATTCAAACTCTCAAGTTCACTCTCATGTTCATAAAGTACAGCATACCAAGTATATAAATGGACTAATATAGGGGCTAATTATTTGAACAGCAGCTGGACATTTATTTCACCTGCAAACGCATGATGCTAATCAGCCAGTCCGATGGGCTTATTATCCTGATCCGAACAGTCACACCAATAAATGAGAAGGGCTAAAAAGCCAACTACTACATGCCAAAAGGCCACTCAGATTTTTTAACCCCAGAGGGCTAGGGGTTAGGGTCAACTAGTGATTTGACCCCAACTAACCGGCTAACCCTAGTGGACTGATGGAGAATTACACTTTACTACTTACAACTTTAAACCTATGCAATATTTGAAGCAGTTTATTTTCTAAAAATGTTGTTTTGTACAAAATATCCTTCTGTTATTTGTTTTTTATTTATTTCATTTTTGGAAACATATCTTTGAGAAAATTAACTGGACTCAAAAATACTCCTCACATACAAGTAAAATAAATATTGTGAAATAATAATAATAATGATAAAAAAGTTTAAACATTATTTAAAAGCTTTATTAGTTAGTTAATTAGCTACAGAGAGACACACAAAACCAGACACAGACAGACAGACAGACTGATAGATAGACAGAGAGACAGACAGATAGACAGTCAAGTCAAGTCAATTTTATTTGTATAGCGCCTTTCACAACACACATCGTTTCAAAGCAGCTTTACAGAAGATCAGCATTAACAGACGATAAAACTGTAATGTCTATAATGTCGATGAATCATCATTGTGTAATTAGATAAAATACGATTCTTAATCGTGTTTAAAAATAATTAAATAATAATTGTATTAATAACCCCAGTGAGCAAGCTGTAGGCGACTGTGGCAAGGAACACAAAACTCCATAAGATGTGCATTAATGGAGAAAAATAACCTTGGGAGAAACCAGACTTACTGTGGGGGCCAGTTCCCCTCTGACTAACCCCACCCTAACCCTAAACCAGACTCACTGTGGGGCCAGTTCCCCTCTGACTAATCCCACCCTAACCCTAAACCAGACTCACTGTGGGGCCAGTTCCCCTCTGACTAACCCCACCCTAACCCTAAACCAGACTCACTGTGGGGGCCAGTTCCCCTCTGACTAATCCCACCCTAACCCTAAACCAGACTCACTGTGGGGGCCAGTTCCCCTCTGACTAATCCCACCCTAACCCTAAACCAGACTCACTGTGGGGGCCAGTTCCCCTCTGACTAACCCCACCCTAACCCTAAACCAGACTCACTGTGGGGGCCAGTTCCCCTCTGACTAATCCCACAAGTAACCCTAAACCAGACTCACTGTGGGGGCCAGTCCCCCTCTGACTAACCCCACCCTAACCCTAAACCAGACTCACTGTGGGGGCCAGTTCCCCTCTGATTAATCCCACAAGTAACCCTAAACCAGACTCACTGTGGGGGCCAGTCCCCCTCTGACTAACCCCACCCTAACCCTAAACCAGACTCACTGTGGGGGCCAGTCCCCCTCTGACTAACCCCACCCTAACCCTAAACCAGACTCACTGTGGGGGTCAGTTCCCCTCTGACTAACCCCACCCTAACCCTAAACCAGACTCACTGTGGGGGCCAGTTCCCCTCTGACTAATCCCACAAGTAACCCTAAACCAGACTCACTGTGGGGGCCAGTTCCCCTCGGGCTAACATCATGAATATAATGTAAATATTACTTGTGTATAGTTCAAATCATGGTTTAAAATTATTAAACTAAGTAAGGGTTAAGGGTCATTGTTTAAACATTGATTGTGTTTGAACTGTAAGATTAATGACCACAGGCTTTGAAGTCCATCTTGATTAATTGCAGAAGTTCACATAGATGCAATTGTCCTTGTTAATTGGCTGATGAAGGCTTTTGTTGGGAATAGTTAGTCTATGCATTCCATTTCAAGATCGTAGTCCATCAATAGACCAGAGGATGAACTGATACCAACTCCAACCTGCTTCACCTCGAAGTCCGTCATAATAGACCGAAGTGATGTTTGGCTGGCACCGGCTGCATTTAGTCATCATCATTCAGCGACAGGAAGCAGTGGAGTCCAACATGAAGCAGGAATGGTGCTGGATCTAGGGCTGGGGCGGTATGGATTTTTCTAACCGCGGTTGAAAAGCAAGATATTCCCGCGGTATAGCGGTAAACCGCATTAAATACATTACATTGGATCAGAGAAGTCCCCCGACAGACTTTGGCGCACACATCAGAAGTCGCTTTTGATAGACAGACTTTAAATATTGTCACCTACATCCGAAGAAAAAAACGAGCACAATTTGAAATAGTCAAATTTTCATCAAGCAGTAATTTGGCATGAACACTGTATAGATTTCCTTATTTAAGATTATTCTCAGATACATTCGCATTGAAGATGGGTCAGACATGATTTTGACCACTTTATTAAGTTTTGTTTTGTAGAAAGCCTTTCTTTAACTCAAAATTTCGTTTTGTATAAATTGTATCTTAATTTTAATCACTGTTTCATTAACTAATTGCCTGGAATTAATAAATAAGAAGCAAATATAGCAGACATATAATCAGCAGCAGGACGTGGAAGCGCCGATGCGATCTCTTGCGCGTGAGCTCTCTCATAAATGAACCGAAACTCGGCGGCTAGGCCTACTGCCTCACAGACATGAGAAATAAATAGAAATCTTAAAATGCATTTTAAACAAAATTCAAAACAAAATGATAAAATTTTAGGCTACAGTAGCCTAGTAGTCAGGTTTGCCGATGTGCGTTACTATTTATTTATTTATTTTTATCCCTGTGCGCCAATCGAAACGGACTTCACTGCTGATATTCTGGGGATACAACATAGCCAATAGGCTATAGCCTACTAGGGACTTTAGCCTTTAAAATATCTTTGCTGCATTGGATCAGTCTCCTTTCTAGAACAGCCAAGAGCTTTCTAGCCTCGCGGCAGCAGCGTCTTGCATCGCTCAGACCTTAAAACAGTCAGCGCCGCGGATGCGGTTTTGAAAATTTATCAAAAAACGTTGGTGCGGACAGATGAGTTTTGTGATGCGGTTGCGGATTAAATAATAATAGCCCATCCGCGCATCTCTAATACAAATGGAATGTTATTATGTGTCATGGAACATTGCGCTCCCCAACTCGCGAAAGGTCGGATTTGCTCCATATTTTGATAAGTTTTGTTTAGAAAACCTTGAATCCATGTAGGCTAATATCATTAGACATAATCCATATCATTAGAATCAATGAATCCATGTCATTAGACACAACGAATCCATGTCATTAGACACAACGTGCACACATGTGCAGGCCAATGTTTTTTTTGCGGTGACGACGGTGACAAGCAAAGACCCGCGGTTGGAGTCACGTGACCGCGGTATTGCGGTAATGCGGTAACCGTCCCAGCCCTAGCTGGATCCAGCCGGTTCTGGTGACCTCAGGATAGGAGTCCCGAGGTTGAGACAAGGAAACAAATAAAAAGATGTAAGCATAGATGCCATACAATTTATTGCAGAGTTAGAGATCATGATCACTGTTTCTGGTTCCGGCAGACCCAACTAAAGCAGCCTAATTGTGGATTGGAGGATAAATTAGGTGTATGCCTGGCTAAATAGAGGAGTCTTTAGTCTAGACTTAAACTGAGAGAGTGTGTCTGCATCTCGAACAGTGTTTGGGAGACCATTCCATAGTTTAGGAGCCAAATATGAAAAGGATCTACCTCCTTTTGTGGATTTTGATATTCTAGGAACTATTAACACGCCAGAATTTTGTGATCGTAATGAACGTGATGGAATATAGCGTGACAGAAGATCACTTAAGTACTGCTGAGCTAGACCATTCAAATCTTTGTATGTAGTTAACAGAATTTTAAAATGCTGCTGCATTTTGAACCAATTGAATTTTATTTATTGATCTTGCTGGACATCCTCCCAGTAATTCATTACAATATTCTAGTCTTGAGGTCATGAACGCATGAATTAGTTTTTCGGCATCAGCAACAGAGAGCATGTGCCTTCATTTAGCAATATTTCTGAGGTGGAAGAATGCTGTGCTACAAACATTTGTAATTTGATTTTCAAAAGGACAGATTGGTATCAAATATAACACCTAAATTCTTCGCTGTTGAAGATGATGCAACAGAATATCCATCTAGAGTCAAATTATATTTTAGTGGCTTATTTTTAGAGGTTTTTGGTCCAATAATTAGAACCTCTGTTTTGTCAAAATTGAGTAGAAGGAAATTTCTTGCCATCCAATCTTTTATTTAATTGATACACTCTGCTAATTTTGAGAATTGTGAAATCTCATCAGGTTTTGAAGAAATATAAAAGTTGTGTATCGTCAGCATAGCAGTGGAAACTTATTCCACGATTCCTGATAATATCTCCCAGGGGAAGCATATACATGGAGAAACGCAGAAGCCCTAAAACTGATCCCTGTGGCACTCCATATTTTACTTTTGTTTGGTTTGACAATTCCTCATTTACATAGACAAAGTGGTAGTGGTCTGCTAAATATGACCTAAACCATGCTAATGCAACTCCACTAATTCCAACATAAATCTCCAGCCTATTCAAGAGAATGTCGTGATCTATCGTGTCGAATGCAGCACTTAGATCTAAAACTACTAGAAGAGAAATGCAGCTGCGATCAGATGATAGAAAGATAGATAGATAGATAGATAGATAGATAGACAGACAGACAGACAGACAGACAAAGACAGACAGATAGAAAGAAAAAACAGACATATAGATAGACAGACAGACAGACAGACAATTTAGACAGACAGACAGACAGACAGACAGATAGAAAGAAAAGACAGACATATAGATAGACATATAGATAGACAGACAGACACAAAGACAGACTGAAAGACAGACAGATAGAGAGATAAGACAGATAGACAGAAAGAAAAGACAGACATATAGATAGACATATAGACAGACAGATAGACAGACAGACAGACAGACAGACAGACAGATAGATACACAAAACAGACAGACAGACAAAGAGACAGACAGAGAATAGATAGATAGATAGATAGATAGATAGATAGATAGATAGATAGATAGATAGACAGACAGACAAAGAGACAGACAGAGAATAGATAGATAGACAGAGAGTGGAGAGAGACAAAAAGTGGTGTAACATGTGCTCTCTTAGGTTCATTAAAGACCAGACGTGCTGCTGCATTCTGGATCATTTGGAGAGGTCTAATAGCACATGCAGGAAGGCCTGCAATGAGAGCGTTACAGTAGTCCAGTCTAGTTATGACAAGGGACTGAACGAGCAGTTGTGTGGCATGTACAGAGAGGAAGGGTGTTATCTTCCTGATATTGTAGAGTGTAAATCTACATGATCTTGTAGTCTTTGAAATGTGGTCAGTGAAATTTAGCTCATCATCAATGGTTACCCCTAGATTTCTGACCGTTTTGGAAGGTGAAACTGTAGTTGGACCCAGCTGCACGGTGATGTTGTGTTCAACAGCAGGGTTGGCTGGAAAGACAAGGAGTTCGGTCTTGGCTGGGTTGAGTTGGAGGTGGTGTTCCTTCATCCAGGCTGAGATGTCTGCCAGACAGGTAGCGATTCGTGCGGTCACTGTGGTGTCATTGGGCTGGAAAGACAAGTAGAGTTGCGTGTCATCAGCATAGCTGATAGATAGATAGAAAGATAGATAGATAGACAGACAAAGAGACAGACAGATTGTTAGACAGACAGACAGACAAACAGACAGACAGATAGATAGAAAAGACAGACAGACAAAGAGACAGACAGACAGACAGATATTTAGGTAGATAGAAAGATAGATTTACGACTTGCAGATACAAATATATACACGCATATGCACATAGTGGATTTATTTTGATTAGTTATTTTTATATTTGTTAAACTAAATGTAATTATAGATTAAGGTGTAGTTCTTTTTTACACAGCCTCTGCTTTGGCAATACTGTATCGTTTATATTCATGCCAATAAAGACCCTTTGAATTGTATTGAATTGAATAGTGGACATATTGAGACCTGCACTGTGCAAAACTGCTACAAAGTGGATATTTTAACAGAGAATCACAGACAGTTTCAATGCTGAACCTTTAGGGGGCGTCCACGTGTTTTTAAAACATGCAGATTTTATAAATATATATATATTTATAAAATCGAGCAAGGACACCGACAAGGCACTACTCACCAAAGCACTTAAGTATTTTTCTATTCTATCTCTTTTATTATTTTACTTATACATACATACATACTAACATGTCTAGTTCACTAATAACACATGCCTTCAAGCACATCCCTGTTATCTGTTGTAGACCGTTCACAAGATACAGATGCAAGACAAAACGCAACCCACACAACCTACGGCCGCTTTGCACTTCAACACCTGCTCCACTCTCGTTCTCAGTGGGACTCTGGAACTGCCAGTCTGCTGTGAACAAAGCTGCCTTCATTCCGGCTTTCGCCACGCAGTCCACCCTCAGCATCCTGGCACTGACAGAGACATGGATACGTCCTGAGGATACAGCAACACCTGCTGCTCTCTCTAACAACTTCTCCTTCTCCCACACCCCTCGACATACTGGTAGGGGTGGGGGAACAGGTTTGCTCATTCATAATAACTGGACTTTTTCACCACATGCTTCACTATGTAACAATACATCTTTTGAATTCCATGCCATTACTACAATGCAACCCACAAAAATACATGTTGTTGTCATCTATCAGCCCCCAGGTCAGCTGACAAGCTTTCTTGAGGAATTGGATGTCCTGCTGTCCTCCTTGCCAGAGGATGGCAGGCCACTTGTGGTTCTTGGTGATTTCAACATACACCAGGACAAACCCCAGGCCATTGAACTGAATACTCTTCTGGCCTCATTTGACTTGGAAAGACTACACACCACAGCAACTCACAGGTCGGGCAACCAGCTGGACCTCATTTTTACACGTAACTGTACCACCTCTAATATTCTTGTTACACCTTTACATGTTTCTGATCACTACTTTGTTCAATTCAACATGATTCTCCCATCCATTGTAAAACCGACCCCACCTTTGGTTTCCTTTCGCCGTAACCTCCGTTCCCTCTCACCCTCTCGCCTTTCCACTGATGTCTCTGCCTCTCTTCCCACAATAAATGTATTTTCCATGCTTGATGTGAACACTGCCACAGACACACTTAGCTCTACTTTAACAACCTGTCTAGACAACATCTGTCCTCTCTCCTCTAGACCAGCACGGACTACACCACCCAGCCCCTGGCTGTCTGACATCCTTCGTGAACATCGGACTGTTCTCAGGGCAGCTGAGAGGAGATGGCGGAAATCTAAAGATCCAGCTGATCTAGGTAAATATCAGCTTCTGCTCGCAACTTTTTCAAATAACGTTAAAACTGCAAAAACTTCATATTACCAGACCAAAATCAACAGCACCACAGACACTCGTAGCTTGTTTAGAACATTTAACACACTTCTCTGCCCTCCCCTCCACCACCTGACACATCACTGACAGCAGATATATTCGCCACATTTTTTACTGATAAGGTTACAGCCATCAGCAATACATTCACAGCACCACACCCTGTCAAACACCTGGCTCCTGTATGCAACCCTTCTTTCACTATGTTCTCTCCTTTAACTGACACTGAGGTCTCTAAACTCCTCCTCTCCAACCACCCCACAACCTGTTCCCTTGACCCCATTCCATCACACCTTCTCCAGGCCATCTCTCCGTCCATCCTACCGGCACTTACACACATAATTAACACATCTCTTCTTGCAGGCACTTTTCCCACTACATTTAAGCAGGCTCGAGTAACCCCACTGCTGAAAAAACCTGCACTTAACCCCACACAGATAGAACACTACAGACCAGTCTCTCTCATCCCATTCATGGCAAAAACACTTGAAAGGGCAGTTTTCAATCAGATCTCCGCCTATCTCTCACAGAACAAGCTGCTGGATGACAATCAGTCGGGCTTCAAAAGTGGACACTCCACTGAGACTGCCCTGCTGTCTGTCATCGAGTCGCTGAGACTGGCGAGAGCTGAATCGAGATCATCCGTTCTGATTTTGCTGGACCTTTCTGCTGCCTTTGACACAGTCAACCATCAGATCCTACTCTCCACCCTCTCTAAACTGGGTATCACTGGAACTGTGCTTGACTGGTTCAACTCTTATCTCTCAGAAAGGTCCTTTGAGGTAGCATGGAGAGGGAAGTATCCAAGCCACACCAGTTACTTACTGGGGTACCTCAGGGATCAGTGCTTGGGCCACTTCTCTTCTCCATATACACAACATCACTGGGACCCATCATCCAGTCACATGGTTTCTCTTACCACTGCTACGCTGATGACACGCTAACTCTACTTGTCTTTCCAGCCCAACGACACCACAGTGACCGTTCGAATCAGCTGCCTGTCTGGCAGACATCTCGGCCTGGATGAAGGAACACCACCTTCAACTCAACCCTGCCAAGACAGAACTCCTTGTCTTTCCAGCCAACCCTGCTGTTGAACACAACATCACCGTGCAGCTGGGTCCAACTACAGTTTCAGCCTTCCAAAACGGTCAGAAATCTAGGGGTAACCATTGATGATGAGCTAAATTTCACAGACCACATTTCAAAAACTGCAAGATCTTGTAGATTTACACTCTACAATATCAGGAAGATAAGACCCTTCCTCTCTGTACATGCCACACAACTGCTCGTTCAGTCCCTTGTCATAACTAGACTGGACTACTGTAATGCTCTCATTGCAGGCCTTCCTGCATGTGCTATTAGACCTCTCCAAATGATCCAGAATGCAGCAGCACGTCTGGTCTTTAATGAACCTAAGAGAGCACATGTTACACCACTCTTTGTCTCTCTCCACTGGCTGCCGGTTCATGCACGTATTAAATTCAAGGCCCTGATGCTGGCATATAAAACAGTCACTGGGTCTGCTCCAGCATACCTAAAAACATTTATGCAGAGCTACGTTCCCACCAGAAGCCTGCGGTCGGCTAAGGAACGTCGCCTTGTCGTACCAAAACAAAGAGGCACCAAAACACTTTCCCGGACTTTCAGTTTCATCATACCACGGTGGTGGAATGACCTTTCCAACTCAATCCGGGAAGCTAACTCACTCTCTATCTTCAAAAAGCGGCTAAAAACACATCTTTTCCAAAAGCACTTAACCGGTCAATAATAATAAAAAAAAAAAAAAAAAAATATATATATATATATTTACATTTCTTGTTGCACTTAAATCTGTTTTGTATACTATTATGATGATAGTAAAACTTTGTAATATGGCACTTTTTGTACCACTGTCTCCCTAAGATGATTCAGCTGATGTTCTTCCTCTTTTGTAAGTCGCTTTGGATAAAAGCGTCTGCCAAATGAATAAATGTAAATGTAAATGTAAATATGGCCAGTTAAATGGACAGCCTTTGCTGTCTCTCATCCGTGTCTAGAAAAGCACTTCATAAATTAAATGAATTATTACTATTATTAATGTTATTATTAGTAGTATTATAGTTTTCTTGTTATTATCCTTATAAAGTCCATCAATACAATTTTCTCGTGTTATTGTATAATTCCACCTGAATTATTCACTTTAACACTGTGCTTGCAAAATTTAGAATGACATTAAAAATAATTTCTGCAACAGTACATCTCAGATGTAAAAAACTCTTATCATTTGTGAGCATTTTTCCATAGACTCACATTGTATAGACTGCCGCCCAGTGGGGGGAAACAATAAAGGGCCAAGGAGTACGTTTTAGGCCGCCATGTTGGCTACGAACGAGCGATCGTTCCCAAACTTTGCGCACACTATCGGGTCATTCCACGAGAAACATATTACACTTTTGTGTGCCCTGCCTCAGGGCAACCCCTTTTATTACCATATAAATATGCTTAATATAGTCGGGCCTATATAAAGCCTCTGTGGAAGGAGTACGTTTTAGGCCGCCGTGTTGGCTACGAACGAGCGATCGTTCCCAAACTTTGCGCACGCTATCGGGGTCTTTCCACGAGAAACATATTACACTTTTGTGTGTCCCGCCCCAGTGGAACCCGTTTTATTACAGTCCAAATATGCTTAATATAGGCGGCATGCTTAATATGGAGTGGTGGTGGCGTAGTGGACTAAAGCACATCACTGGTAATCAGAAGATTGCTGGTTCGATCCCCACAGCCACTACCATTGTGTCCTTGAGCAAGACACTTAATCCAAGTTGCTCGGGGAATTGTCCCTGTAATAAGTGCACTGTAATTCAGCTTTGGACCATATATGATGCGGGCCATAGCTAAGCCCCGAATCTCCATGAGCGTACCTCCCAGAGTCATGGGGCCAACGCTGGTCTTCTCGGCAACCCCCAGGCCGAAACAGAACAGCAGCCACCCACAGACAAACATTTTTCCATAGACTGACATTGTATGGACTGTCGACCAGTGGCGGGACTAAGCTATTACCACGTGCTGGTGGTTGGGAGCAGAGGGATTCAAGCCTTTAAGCTGAATTTTTACACTTTGAAGGGTCGTTACAAATGTAAATCTTCGGCGCTCCCTAGACGCTTACAATTCGAGAGCTCGCTGGTGGATTGTTCCCTTCAATCGATTCCTTGAGTTTTCTTCAGTTGGTCTTAAAAAATGCTTTGAATTGTGAAAACCCGTCGCAAAACCACGAAGTTACAATTTGAAGTCACTGGAGCCTCAGCCACTTCACGTATCGCTATTTATTGTTATTATATTGTTTTTAAAGCTCCTCTTGTCATAATAAAATTCATCATCCCTTCACTTGTCAACTCATTTCTAAAATGCAACGGTTATCCGGCTTCATCAAGTTGGACACGTTGAGAGTTGCAATGTCAAGTCACTTTTTCTGGTTGACTGTAACTATCTATATTATGTCTTTTATGGGCATAAAAAACAAAAAATCATTGAAAAGTCAAAAAATGCTCCATTGTTCAACCTTATATAGATTTAATTATTTTTTTTTTCTCCCTATGGCTTTTGTTTTTTTTTATAATTGTTGTATGTGTGTTTTTAAAAAAATGTTTTGCAATTTTTGACACAATTTCATGTAAGACCTTGGCATGATTATTAATAAAATAAAATAAATAACTAATAATAAAAAAAATGATCTTTAAGGAAATCTGAATTGATGGATTGTTATTGTAATCGATGACTCAGCGATTGAACCGCGAAGGGGCTTTATTGGATTTCGCAGATTTCATTTCAAAGGACAAAACGCCCCTAACAAGTGTGTCATCTCAAGATATGTGTGGCAAGATTCGATGCCGTTTGTATTCTTAAAAGTTTTCAAGTCTTTCGGTTATTTTCTGATGCATTTGTTTTTGGAACAATTTCTTTAATATTTACTGGACTCAAGTCTGCTCTGCTCGCAACAAAATAATCTCCTCCTCACAAGCATGGCCCGATAAGTTTCATGAAATGATAATAATAATAAAGGATTGAGTTTATCCCACCCAACAATTCCTACAAAAACATTTCAGCGTTCTTGTGAAAAATGCGTTCATTACCACAGTCGTATTCATGCAAATCTTAAAGACCTGCAAGTGACTTTTTAAACCACTCACAACCTACGTGCAAAAGACTCTTCTACCTTTTCAGCGCTACATTTCCATTGCTCTCTTCTTCTGTTCATCTCTCCTCGTCACATGAAAGCAGACGGAATTCTGAATTCGATGACACCAAGCTTGGCAAAATCGGACCGACCGTCCTAAAGATTTATCTGTGAAACAATCCAGCCAATCAGATTCGATATGCAAATGAGGGTGGACATAATGAGGGTGGAAGTCGTAATTACCTCTATACCTACAGACTTTTTAACCCCAGAGGGACCCTAGTGGACTGATGGAGAATTACACTTTCCCACTTACAACTTTAAACCTATGGTAACTTTATTTTAAAAAGTTATTAGGGCAATATTTGATGCAGTTTATTTTCTCACAACAACAAAAAATGTTTAAAAGTCCTTCTGTTATTTGTTTTAATTTATTTCATTTTTGGAAACATTTCTTTAATAAAATGAACTGGATTCAAAAAGAATACTCCTCACAAACAAGTAAAAGAAATGCAAAGGGTCTTTCTATATTTACTTGGGTTCATTTCGTTCATTTCTTATTTATATTCTTACAGTAGGAATCAAATAGAGTAGTCTGTTTTTGACTTTGTGGAGTAGAATATGAAGTTGCTGTAAACGACCACTAGATGGAGCCTCGATACTGTTCTACTTTACCATTCTTGTTGAAAAGATCGTTTAAAAGTATCAGATGACTCTTGTAGTGCATTCAAACTCTCAAGTTCACTCTCATGTTCATAAAGTACAGCATACCAAGTATATAAATGGACTAATATAGGGGCTAATTATTTGAACAGCAGCTGGACATTTATTTCACCTGCAAACGCATGATGCTAATCAGCCAGTCCGATGGGCTTATTATCCTGATCCGAACAGTCACACCAATAAATGAGAAGGGCTAAAAAGCCAACTACTACATGCCAAAAGGCCACTCAGATTTTTTAACCCCAGAGGGCTAGGGGTTAGGGTCAACTAGTGATTTGACCCCAACTAACCGGCTAACCCTAGTGGACTGATGGAGAATTACACTTTACTACTTACAACTTTAAACCTATGCAATATTTGAAGCAGTTTATTTTCTAAAAATGTTGTTTTGTACAAAATATCCTTCTGTTATTTGTTTTTTATTTATTTCATTTTTGGAAACATATCTTTGAGAAAATTAACTGGACTCAAAAATACTCCTCACATACAAGTAAAATAAATATTGTGAAATAATAATAATAATGATAAAAAAGTTTAGTCAAGTCAAGTGTCAAGTCAAGTGGTTTTTATTGTCGTTTCAACCATATACAGTTAGTACAGTACACAGCAAAACGAGACAACGTTCCTCCAGGACCATGGTGCTACATAAAAACAACAAAGGACCAACATAGGACCACATGAGACTACACAACGAAATAAAATACCTATATAAACTACCTATATAAAGTGCACGTGCAAACATGTGCAAAAAGTACAGGACAGTACAACAAATTACTGACAATGAACAGGACAATAGACAGTGCAGCTGCCACCAGTACTCAGTAGTGCAAAAAGATGACAGTTTCTAAAATGTAAACATAACATACTATGAGATAATGTTCTATGCACATAGCAGTTATTGAGGTAGCAGACAGTTATAAAGTGACAGTAATTAAAGTGCAACTCAGGACACGTGTGTGTCAAACCAGTCTCTGAGTATTGAGGAGTCTGATGGCTTGGGGAAGAAGTTGTTACACAGTCTGGCCGTGAGGGCCCCGAATGCTTCGGTACCTCTTGCCAGACGGGAGGAGGGTAAAGAGTTTGTGTGAGGGGTGTGGGGTCGTCCACAATGCTGGTTGCTTTATGGATACAGTGTTTTTTGTAAATGTCTTTGATGGAGGGAAGAGAGACCCCAATGATCTTCTCAGCTGTCCTCACTATCCTCTGCAGGGCTTTGCGGTCCGAAACGGTGCAAGTCCCAAACCAGGCAGTGATGCAGCTGCTCAGGATGCTCTCAATAGTCCCTCTATAGAATGTAGTGAGGATGGGGGTGGGAGATGTGCTTTCCTCAGCCTTCGAAGAAAGTAGAGACGCTGCTGGGCTTTCTTGGTGATAGAGCTGGTGTTGAGGGACCAGGTGAGGTTCTCCGCCAGGTGAACACCAAGAAATTTGGTGCTCTTGACAATCTCCACAGAGGAGCCGCCGATGTTCAGCGGAGTGTGTTCACCTTGTGCTCTCCTAAAGTCAACAACCATCTCTTTGTTTTGTCGACATTCAGGGACAGGTTGTTGGCTCTACACCAGTTCGTCAGCCGCTGCACCTCCTCTCTGTATGCTGACTCGTTGTTCTTGCTGATGAGACCCACCACGGTCGTGGTCATCGGCTAACTTGATGATGTGATTCGAGCTGTGCATTGCTGCACAGTCGTGAGTCAGCAGAGTGAACAGCAGTGGACTGAGCACACAGCCCTGGGGGCCCCAGTGCTCAGTGTGGTGGTGGTGGAGATGCTGTTCCCGATCCGACTGACTGAGGTCTCCCAGTCAGGAAGTCCAGGATCCAGTTGCAGAGGGAGGTGTCCAGGCCCAGCAGGTTCAGCTTTCCAATCAGGTGCTGGGGAATGATTGTGTTGAATGCTGAGCTGAAATCTATGAACAGCATTCGAACGTATGAGTCCTTATTGTCTAGGTGGGTGAGGGCCAGATGGAGGGTTGTGGTGATGGCATCGTCCGCTGAACGGTTTGAACGACACGCAAACTGCAGTGGGTCTAGTGAGGGGGCAGCTGGTCTTAATCTGCCTCATGACGAGCCTCTCAAGCACTTCATGATGATGGGTGTGAGTGCGACGGACGGTAGTCGCTGAGGCAGGACACTGAAGACTTCTTTGGCATGGGGATGATGGTGGTGGCCTTGAAGCACGCTGGAACAACGGCGCTGCTCAGAGAGATGTTGAAGATGTCGGTAAGAACATCTGCTAGCTGGTCTGCACATCCTCTGAGCACTCTGCCAGGAATGTTGTCTGGTCCAGCAGCCTTCCGTGGGTTGACTCTACGTAGAGTTTTCCTCACATCTGCCGTGGTAAGACAGAGCACCTGGTCGCTGGGAGGAGGGGTGGACTTCCTCGCCATCACGCCGTTCTGCACTTCAAACCGAAGCGTAGAAGTCGCTCAGCGCATCTGGAAGGGAGGCATCTTTGTCACAGGCAACTGATGTTGTCCTGTAGTTGGTGATGGCCTGGATGCCCTGCCACATGCGCGCGTGTCACCGCTGTCCTGGAAGTGACTGTGGATTCTCTGGGCGTGCAGCGCTTTGCCTCTCTGATTGCCCGTGACAGTTTGGCCCTAGCTGTTCTTAGGGCTGCCTTATCGCCTGCTCTGAAGGCGGAGTCTCGACCTCAGCAGCGCAGCACCTCCGCAGTCATCCACGGCTTCTGGTTGGAGCGTGGTGATGGTCTTGAGAAAGTGACATCATCAATGCACTTGCTGATGTAGCTGGTCACTGATGCTGTGTATTCCTCCAAGTTGGTAGAATCGCCATATGTTGCAGCCTCCCTGAACATGTGCCAGTCAGTACACTCAAAACAGTCCTGAAGAGCAGAGATGGCTCCTGCTGGCCAGGTTTTCACCTGCTTCTGAAGCGGTTTTGTGCGCCTGACTAGCGGTCTGTATGCTGGAATTAACATAACAGAGATGTGGTCTGAGTAGCCGAGGTGGGGGCGGGCTCTCACCGCACGCCTCGGGATGTTTGTGTAAACAAGATCAAGCTGCTCAGCCTCTCTCGTTGCAAAGTCCACATACTGATGGAATTTAGGAGCACTGTCTTGAGATTTGCATGGTTGAAATCTCCGCGACAATAAACAGTCCGTCGGGGTGAGCGCTCTGCAGTTCGCTCATAGCCCCATACAGTTCACAGAGCTTCCTTAGCGTTAGCTTGGGGAATGTAAACCCGGTTATGCAAACAGTGGTGAATTCCCGTGGTAGATAAAAAGGTCTGCATCTAACAGTCACAAGCTCCAACAGCGATGAACAGTAACTAGAGACTAACATAGAGTTCTTGCACCATTCCGTGTTGATGTAAACACACAAGCCACCACCGCGAGTCTTACCGCGAGAGAGCTGTATTTCTGTCGGCACTAAACGAGGCGAGCCCGCCTAGCTGAATGGCGGCATCCGAACTCTGTCGCTGAGCCACGCCTCGCGGAAAACAAAGACGCAGCAGTCTCTAAACTCACGCCACGTAGCCTGCTGGAGTCGGATATAGTCCAGTTTATTGTCCAGGGAGCAAACATTTGAGAGCAGGATAGACGGGAGAGCCGGCCGGCTAGGGTTTGTTTTAGCCTAGCATGGACCCCTCGCTTCTTTCCGCTTCGCTCGCGACACCGCCACGACGCCCTCTCCCCGCCACCGGCATCAGGCGACGCCGAGGGCTGGAGGCCTGGTCTCCGCGAGCAAGCCGAGCACGCGTAGAGCCTCCTGCAGGTCATCATGCAGCTTGGTTTTTGCATGATTCTTATATTTGAGTAGTGTCTGGCGATGGTAGACACGTAACACTGGTTGCTCCGATGTCCATGTGTTGCAAAAGTCGGGCTTTTTTAACAAAAATAGCACCGTTGTGGATCCGGAGTGGCCGCTGCGTGCTACCGCGCCGCCATCTTGGATTCATCTTGGATTCATTTAAACATTATTTAAAAGCTTTATTAGTTAGTTAATTAGCTACAGAGAGACACACAAAACCAGACACAGACAGACAGACAGACTGATAGATAGACAGAGAGACAGACAGATAGACAGTCAAGTCAAGTCAATTTTATTTGTATAGCGCCTTTCACAACACACATCGTTTCAAAGCAGCTTTACAGAAGATCAGCATTAACAGACGATAAAACTGTAATGTCTATAATGTCGATGAATCATCATTGTGTAATTAGATAAAATACGATTCTTAATCGTGTTTAAAAATAATTAAATAATAATTGTATTAATAACCCCAGTGAGCAAGCTGTAGGCTGACTGTGGCAAAGAACACAAAACTCCATAAGATGTGGATTAATGGAGAATAATAACCTTGGGAGAAACCAGACTTACTGTGGGGCAGCTCAGTAATCCCTAACCAGACTCATGGGCCTGCTAACATCATGAATATAATGTAAATATTACTTGTGTATAGTTCAAATCATGGTTTAAAATTATTAAACTAAGTAAGGGTTAAGGGTCATTGTTTAAACATTGATTGTGTTTGAACTGTAAGATTAATGACCACAGGCTTTGAAGTCCATCTTGATTAATTGCAGAAGTTCACATAGATGCAATTGTCCTTGTTAATTGGCTGATGAAGGCTTTTGTTGGGAATAGTTAGTCTATGCATTCCATTTCAAGATCGTAGTCCATCAATAGACCAGAGGATGAACTGATACCAACTCCAACCTGCTTCACCTCGAAGTCCGTCATAATAGACCGAAGTGATGTTTGGCTGGCACCGGCTGCATTTAGTCATCATCATTCAGCGACAGGAAGCAGTGGAGTCCAACATGAAGCAGGAATGGTGCTGGATCTAGGGCTGGGGCGGTATGGATTTTTTCTAACCGTGGTTGAAAAGCAAGATATTCCCATGGTATAGCGGTAAACCGCATTAAATACATTACATTGGATCAGAGAAGTCCCCCGACAGACTTTGGCGCACACATCAGAAGTCGCTTTTGATAGACAGACTTTAAATATTGTCACCTACATCCGAAGAAAAAAACGAGCACAATTTGAAATAGTCAAATTTTCATCAAGCAGTAATTTGGCATGAACACTGTATAGATTTCCTTATTTAAGATTATTCTCAGATACATTCGCATTGAAGATGGGTCAGACATGATTTTGACCACTTTATTAAGTTTTGTTTTGTAGAAAGCCTTTCTTTAACTCAAAATTTCGTTTTGTATAAATTGTATCTTAATTTTAATCACTGTTTCATTAACTAATTGCCTGGAATTAATAAATAAGAAGCAAATATAGCAGACATATAATCAGCAGCAGGACGTGGAAGCGCCGATGCGATCTCTTGCGCGTGAGCTCTCTCATAAATGAACCGAAACTCGGCGGCTAGGCCTACTGCCTCACAGACATGAGAAATAAATAGAAATCTTAAAATGCATTTTAAACAAAATTCAAAACAAAATGATAAAATTTTAGGCTACAGTAGCCTAGTAGTCAGGTTTGCTGATGTGCGTTACTATTTATTTATTTATTTTTATCCCTGTGCGCCAATCGGAAACGGACTTCACTGCTGATATTCTGGGGATACAACATAGCCAATAGGCTATAGCCTACTAGGGACTTTAGCCTTTAAAATATCTTTGCTGCATTGGATCAGTCTCCTTTCTAGAACAGCCAAGAGCTTTCTAGCCTCGCGGCAGCAGCGTCTTGCATCGCTCAGACCTTAAAACAGTCAGCGCCGTGGATGCGGTTTTGAAAATTTATCAAAAAGCGTTGAGTGCGGACAGATGAGTTTTGTGATGCGGTTCGCGGATTAAATAATAATAGCCCATCCGCGCATCTCTAATACAAATGGAATGTTATTATGTGTCATGGAACATTGCGCTCCCCAACTCGCGAAAGGTCGGATTTGCTCCATATTTTGATAAGTTTTGTTTAGAAAACCTTGAATCCATGTAGGCTAATATCATTAGACATAATCCATATCATTAGAATCAATGAATCCATGTCATTAGACACAACGAATCCATGTCATTAGACACAACGTGCACACATGTGCAGGCCAATGTTTTTTTTGTTTTAGTTTTTTTGCGGTGACGACGGTGACAAGCAAAGACCCGCGGTTGGAGTCACGTGACCGCGGTATTGCGGTAATGCGGTAACCGTCCCAGCCCTAGCTGGATCCAGCCGGTTCTGGTGACCTCAGGATAGGAGTCCCGAGGTTGAGACAAGGAAACAAATAAAAAGATGTAAGCATAGATGCCATACAATTTATTGCAGAGTTAGAGATCATGATCACTGTTTCTGGTTCCGGCAGACCCAACTAAAGCAGCCTAATTGTGGATTGGAGGATAAATTAGGTGTATGCCTGGCTAAATAGAGGAGTCTTTAGTCTAGACTTAAACTGAGAGAGTGTGTCTGCATCTCGAACAGTGTTTGGGAGACCATTCCATAGTTTAGGAGCCAAATATGAAAAGGATCTACCTCCTTTTGTGGATTTTGATATTCTAGGAACTATTAACACGCCAGAATTTTGTGATCGTAATGAACGTGATGGAATATAGCGTGACAGAAGATCACTTAAGTACTGCTGAGCTAGACCATTCAAATCTTTGTATGTAGTTAACAGAATTTTAAAATGCTGCTGCATTTTGAACCAATTGAATTTTATTTATTGATCTTGCTGGACATCCTCCCAGTAATTCATTACAATATTCTAGTCTTGAGGTCATGAACGCATGAATTAGTTTTTCGGCATCAGCAACAGAGAGCATGTGCCTTCATTTAGCAATATTTCTGAGGTGGAAGAATGCTGTGCTACAAACATTTGTAATTTGATTTTCAAAAGGACAGATTGGTATCAAATATAACACCTAAATTCTTCGCTGTTGAAGATGATGCAACAGAATATCCATCTAGAGTCAAATTATATTTTAGTGGCTTATTTTTAGAGGTTTTTGGTCCAATAATTAGAACCTCTGTTTTGTCAAAATTGAGTAGAAGGAAATTTCTTGCCATCCAATCTTTTATTTAATTGATACACTCTGCTAATTTTGAGAATTGTGAAATCTCATCAGGTTTTGAAGAAATATAAAAGTTGTGTATCGTCAGCATAGCAGTGGAAACTTATTCCACGATTCCTGATAATATCTCCCAGGGGAAGCATATACATGGAGAAACGCAGAAGCCCTAAAACTGATCCCTGTGGCACTCCATATTTTACTTTTGTTTGGTTTGACAATTCCTCATTTACATAGACAAAGTGGTAGTGGTCTGCTAAATATGACCTAAACCATGCTAATGCAACTCCACTAATTCCAACATAAATCTCCAGCCTATTCAAGAGAATGTCAGTGATCTATCGTAGTCGAATGCAGCACTTAGATCTAAAACTACTAGAAGAGAAATGCAGCTGCGATCAGATGATAGAAAGATAGATAGATAGATAGATAGATAGATAGACAGACAGACAGACAGACAGACAGACAGACAGACAAAGACAGACAGATAGAAAGAAAAACATACATATAGATAGACAGACAGACAGACAGACAATTTAGACAGACAGACAGACAGACAGACAGATAGAAAGAAAAGACAGACATATAGATAGACATATAGATAGACAGACAGACACAAAGACAGACTGAAAGACAGACAGATAGAGAGATAAGACAGATAGACAGAAAGAAAAGACAGACATATAGATAGACATATAGACAGACAGATAGACAGACAGACAGACAGACAGACAGATAGATACACAAAACAGACAGACAGACAAAGAGACAGACAGAGAATAGATAGATAGATAGATAGATAGATAGATAGATAGATAGATAGATAGATAGACAGACAGACAAAGAGACAGACAGAGAATAGATAGATAGACAGAGAGTGGAGAGAGACAAAAAGTGGTGTAACATGTGCTCTCTTAGGTTCATTAAAGACCAGACGTGCTGCTGCATTCTGGATCATTTGGAGAGGTCTAATAGCACATGCAGGAAGGCCTGCAATGAGAGCGTTACAGTAGTCCAGTCTAGTTATGACAAGGGACTGAACGAGCAGTTGTGTGGCATGTACAGAGAGGAAGGGTGTTATCTTCCTGATATTGTAGAGTGTAAATCTACATGATCTTGTAGTCTTTGAAATGTGGTCAGTGAAATTTAGCTCATCATCAATGGTTACCCCTAGATTTCTGACCGTTTTGGAAGGTGAAACTGTAGTTGGACCCAGCTGCACGGTGATGTTGTGTTCAACAGCAGGGTTGGCTGGAAAGACAAGGAGTTCGGTCTTGGCTGGGTTGAGTTGGAGGTGGTGTTCCTTCATCCAGGCTGAGATGTCTGCCAGACAGGTAGCGATTCGTGCGGTCACTGTGGTGTCATTGGGCTGGAAAGACAAGTAGAGTTACGTGTCATCAGCATAGCTGATAGATAGATAGAAAGATAGATAGATAGACAGACAAAGAGACAGACAGATAGATAGATAGAAAAGACAGACAGACAAAGAGACAGACAGACAGACAGACAGATATTTAGGTAGATAGAAAGATAGATTTACGACTTGCAGATACAAATATATACACGCATATGCACATAGTGGATTTATTTTGATTAGTTATTTTTATATTTGTTAAACTAAATGTAATTATAGATTAAGGTGTAGTTCTTTTTACACAGCCTCTGCTTTGGCAATACTGTATCGTTTATATTCATGCCAATAAAGACCCTTTGAATTGTATTGAATTGAATAGTGGACATATTGAGACCTGCACTGTGCAAAACTGCTACAAAGTGGATATTTTAACAGAGAATCACAGACAGTTTCAATGCTGAACCTTTAGGGGGCGTCCACGTGTTTTTAAAACATGCAGATTTTATAAATATATATATGGCCAGTTAAATGGACAGCCTTTGCTGTCTCTCGTCCGTGTCTAGAAAAGCACTTCATAAATTAAATGAATTATTACTATTATTAATGTTATTATTAGTAGTATTATAGTTTTCTTGTTATTATCCTTATAAAGTCCATCAATACAATTTTCTCGTGTTATTGTATAATTCCACCTGAATTATTCACTTTAACACTGTGCTTGCAAAACTTAGAATGACATTAAAAATAATTTCTGCAACAGTACATCTCAGATGTAAAAACTCTTATCATTTGTGAGCATTTTTCCATAGACTCACATTGTATAGACTGCCGCCCAGTGGGGAAACAATAAAGGGCCAAGGAGTACGTTTTAGGCCGCCATGTTGGCTACTGAACGAGCGATCGTTCCCAAACTTTGCGCACACTATCGGGGTCATTCCACGAGAAACATATTACACTTTTGTGTGCCCTGCCTCAGGGCAACCCCTTTTATTACCATATAAATATGCTTAATATAGTCGGGCCTATATAAAGCCTCTGTGGAAGGAGTACGTTTTAGGCCGCCGTGTTGGCTACTGAACGAGCGATCGTTCCCAAACTTTGCGCACGCTATCGGGGTCTTTCCACGAGAAACATATTACACTTTTGTGTGTCCCGCCCCAGTGGAACCCGTTTTATTACAGTCCAAATATGCTTAATATAGGCGGCATGCTTAATATGGAGTGGTGGTGGCGTAGTGGACTAAAGCACATCACTGGTAATCAGAAGATTGCTGGTTCGATCCCCACAGCCACTACCATTGTGTCCTTGAGCAAGACACTTAATCCAAGTTGCTCGGGGAATTGTCCCTGTAATAAGTGCACTGTAATTCGCTTTGGACCATATATGATGCGGGCCATAGCGAAGCCC
This sequence comes from Xyrauchen texanus, assembly GCF_025860055.1. Taxonomy (NCBI): domain Eukaryota; kingdom Metazoa; phylum Chordata; class Actinopteri; order Cypriniformes; family Catostomidae; genus Xyrauchen; species Xyrauchen texanus. Next base: position 28,939,394 of record NC_068320.1, on the reverse strand, counting down.
CGAATCTCCGCGAGCGTACCTCCCAGAGTCATGGGGCCAACGCTGGTCTTCTCGGCAACCCCAGGCCGAAACAGAACAGCAGCCACCCACAGACAAACATTTTTCCATAGACTGACATTGTATGGACTGTCGACCAGTGGCGGGGACTAAGCTATTACCACGTGCTGGTGGTTGGGAGCAGAGGGATTCAAGCCTTTAAGCTGAATTTTTACACTTTGAAGGGTCGTTACAAATGTAAATCTTCGGGCGCTCCCTAGACGTTTACAATTCGAGAGCTCGCTGGTGGATTGTTCCCTTCAATCGATTCCTTGAGTTTTCTTCAGTTGGTCTTAAAAAATGCTTTGAATTGTGAAAACCCATCGCAAAACCACGAAGTTACAATTTGAAGTCACTGGAGCCTCAGCCACTTCACGTATCGCTATTTATTGTTATTATATTGTTTTTAAAGCTCCTCTTGTCATAATAAAATTCATCATCCCTTCACTTGTCAACTCATTTCTAAAATGCAATGGTTATCCGGCTTCATCAAGTTGGACACGTTGAGAGTTGCAATGTCAAGTCACTTTTCTGGTTGACTGTAACTATCTATATTATGTCTTTTATGGGCATAAAAAACAAAAAATCATTGAAAAGTCAAAAAATGCTCCATTGTTCAACCTTATATAGATTTAATTATTTTTTTTTCTCCCTATGGCTTTTGTTTTTTTTATAATTGTTGTATGTGTGTTTTTAAAAAATGTTTTGCAATTTTTGACACAATTTCATGTAAGACCTTGGCATGATTATTAATAAAATAAAATAAAATAAATAACTAATAATAAAAAAATGATCTTTAAGGAAATCTGAATTGATGGATTGTTATTGTAATCGATGACTCAGCGATTGAACCGCGAAGGGGCTTTATTGGATTTCGCAGATTTCATTTCAAAGGACAAAACGCCCCTAACAAGTGTGTCATCTCAAGATATGTGTGGCAAGATTCGATGCCGTTTGTATTCTTAAAAGTTTTCAAGTCTTTCGGTTATTTTCTGATGCATTTGTTTTTGGAACAATTTCTTTAATATTTACTGGACTCAAGTCTGCTCTGCTCGCAACAAAATAATCTCCTCCTCACAAGCATGGCCCGATAAGTTTCATGAAATGATAATAATAATAAAGGATTGAGTTTATCCCACCCAACAATTCCTGCAAAAACATTTCAGCGTTCTTGTGAAAAATGCGTTCATTACCACAGTCGTATTCATGCAAATCTTAAAGACCTGCAAGTGACTTTTTTAAACCACTCACAACCTACGTGCAAAAGACTCTTCTACCTTTTCAGCGCTACATTTCCATTGCTCTCTTCTTCTGTTCATCTCTCCTCGTCACATGAAAGCAGACGGAATTCTGAATTCGATGACACCAAGCTTGGCAAAATCGGACCGACCGTCCTAAAGATTTATCTGTGAAACAATCCAGCCAATCAGATTCGATATGCAAATGAGGGTGGACATAATGAGGGTGGAAGTCGTAATTACCTCTATACCTAACCCTAACCCTAACCATTTTCGGGAGAGAGATGGCCCGTGCACAACCATGTCTGGGGCCCGTTGGGCCTGAGACTTGGAGTTTTTTTGCCCCTAACCCTAACCCCTGAATATAAAAACCCTAATCATCAAAACCTTAATTATATCAACCCAAATTGGAATAACCCTAATCATCAAAACCCTAATTATATAAACCCTAATTGGAATAACCCTAATTATATAAACCCTAATTGGAATAACCCTAATTATATAAACCCTAATTGGAATAACCCTAGTTATATAATCCCTAATTGGAATAACCCTATTTATATAAACCCTAATTGGAATAACCCTAGTTATATAATCCCTAATTGGAATAACCCTATTTATATAAACCCTAATTGGAATAACCCTATTTATATAAACCCTAATTGGAATAACCCTAGTTATATAATCCCTAATTGGAATAACCCTAGTTATATAAACCCTAATTGGAATAACCCTAATTATATAATCCCTAATTGGAATAAACCTAAAAGGAAGTGTTTTTCTGTAACTTTCTCATCACAAAGGTAGTTCTATTTCGGAGTGGGGTTTGCCCGAAACGAGGGAAGGGTTAAAACAACACCCAACCTAACCCTAACCACACAAAACCTGGGCTACTAATACCCCCACAAGAACCCTAAACCTAACCGCAGGAACCCGGCAGTGCAAAGACCTGATGGCAAAAGCACTAATTAGAATAACCCTAGAGGAAGGTGAACTGTTCTTAAACCCTAGCTAAGATATGTTTGTTTGTTGTTCCAGGTATGATCGGGTTCTTGTGTGTTGCTTTCAGGAGAGAGATGGCCCGTGCACAACCATGTCTAGGTTCTGTTGGGCCTGAGACTTGGAATTTTTTTGCCCCTAACCCTAACCCTAACCCTAACACTAACCCTAACCTAACTGGGCCTTAACGCTGACTTTGATCCTGGCTCTAACCTAACCTTGACTCTAACCCTAAACTTAACCTAAAGGGAAGATTGGAGGGAGTGGTGCTGGGTAGGTGACAGAGCGGGCCCCTGGTTGGGCTATGCCATCATTGGTGAAGGCTTGACTGAAGAACCACCTTGGGCGTCACGCAAGGTGGCCAGGCCACCAGGGAGTAACCGACCATTGCACCCTGCCTAGCGGATCTCCTGACCAGTCAAAAAGTTGGAGTAAAAAGGTCAAATGGACTGAGAGTTGGGATCTGGAGTTCGGAGAGGGTAATGTATACAAACACACACACACAACACACACACAAACATGCATACACACACTCACACATACACACACAAGCAGGTCAAATGCCCAGTCAAACATCCTCAACATAAACAATATACTCTTTAAAAGAGTAATTCACAGCCCAAACAAACAGAAGTATGTGAAGATTTGAAGTAAATGTGGTTCCCTTGCATTCTTGTTTGTGAAGTCACTTCCTTGTGTGTGACATCATCAATTTGTCTTTGTTCATGTGCTTCCTGTAAGAACACAGGGACCAAATCATTCAGTCATTTCTGCTCTGCCAAAATCTGTTATCCATTCATGTTTTATTTTCTGTGTCTGTGGAAAACCTCTCAACCTCAGAAAAGAAACAAAACACAAACCGTGATTTACATTGTAAGGTGAAGTGAAAGATGAAGATGTTTTATCTATGACACACTCTCTCTCTCTCTCTCTCTGTGTGTGTGTATCTGTAGTTAAGAAATGAGAAGAGAAAGTTATGGCAAGCAGCTGAGTTCAGGAATGTTCTCCAACAAGTTCTGACATGACTCAAGACAAGGGACTCCATGTTCACATAACTTCACTGTTTTAAAACACACATACACTCACACTACACACACACGCACACAGACACAGACACACACACACACACACACACACACACACACACACACACACACACACACACACACACACACACACACACACACACACACTCTTCCTAACTGTAGCATGAAAGAGCTTGAAGAAAAATGTTGCTCTCCACAACGATTCATAACACAGAACAACATTTTAAAACATGGACTGATAAAAATTAATCACTATACACTAAGTTGTGCACTGGTCTACTTTATTCACAAACGAACACAGAGAAACAGAAAAATATATGCAATACAATAAAAGCAGCATCATTACTGTAATATGTTCTGATGAAAATGTCTGTATTTTCTCACAAACACTGCTGTATGGTTATAAAGGATAGGACTCTTAACTGTTATGTTTTGTTAACATCTGTTTATATTATTCTCATTTGTAGGGTTAGATTTTGCAGCCTTTTTAACTCTTTTGGTAAGACGTCTAATTTTCTTGAATTGGAAGTGTCCTCGCCCCCTGTCTCACGTCCGCTGGGTAAGAGATGTTCTCTATTTTATGAAATTATTAAAAATTAAATACGCTCTTCGCTGACCAAGCACTATTTTTGTCAAGCTCTGGCAACCCCTTCTTGCACATGTCCTAACTCTCCAACTTGACCCTGCTCTTTGTGTTTGATTTGCCCCGTCCCCCCACCCAAAGTCAACCTAGATGAGCATGCTAATCCTGTATTGCTTGGTCAGTATATTGTGGGATTGCATTTTGTTTTATGTTATTGTTTTATTATTATTTTTTATATATATTTATTTTTTGTAAACTTCAGTGCATTTGTTCATTGATGCTTATTATTGTAGTGTATTTTTTGTCTTTGTAATATATCTTAAAATGTATAAATAAATCATATACAAAAAATTTAAAATACTAAGCACGAGAACTCGTGGTGTTGAAAGGGAATATTAAAAGTGTCGAGGCAGAGCTGAAGTGCCGAAAGTCATCCGATGGCCTCGATTGAAAAACAGATATAATACTATTTTGTCATGGAAGGTGGAGTGTTGGCTATTCAGGGCAAGACAGTCATACTTTGAGTCAGGGGGCAAAGCAGGGAAGCTTTTGGCTAGATATATAAAGCAGAGAGAGTCTTTTTCTATCATTCGCTCAGTGAAATCTGTTGGTGCTGAAATATTTACCTCAGACATTGATATTAATAATGCTTTTAAAAAATTCTGTATTGATCTCTGTATTTCCCCATCTTCGTCAACTGATAAAGATATTAGAAACTTTGTGGATACATTAGAACTTCCTAAACTTACGACTGAGCTAAACAAATATCTTGATTCTGAATTGGAGGAGCTTGGTGAGGTAATTAAGGCCTTGTCTACAGGCAAGGCTCCGGGGCCAGATGGCTTTGCTGCTGATTTTTTTTAGATCTTATGCTACAGAATTGGCTCCACTTTTGTTAGATGATTCTTAAAAAGGGAGTGTAAGAATTACTGTCCAATTTCCCTGATCCAGCTAGATGTAAAAATACTGTCAAAAATTCTGGCTAACTGATTAAGTAAAGTTATGACATCTCATCTATATGTATAGATCAGGTGGGGTTTATTCGGGGGCAGCTCTTCTGATAACATTAGGCGTTTCATCAATATCATGTGATCAGTGGCGAATGATCAGACTCCGGTCGCTGCCATCTCACTTGATGCCGAAAAGGCATTGGATATGTTAGAGTGGGATTATCTTTTTAAGATTTTGGAAATGTATGGGTTCGGGAATTATTTTATTGGATGGATTAAGCTACTTTAAAGACACCCGGTAGCGGTGGTACAAACAAATTGATTAATTTCAGATTATTTTACTCTGGATAGGGGCACCAGCAGGGTTGCCCTTTTTACCCATTATTGTTCTGTCTTGCCCTGGAACCATTAGCAGCCGCGATAAGAAAGGAGGATGATTTTCCAGGGGCGATGGTGGGAGGTGTGGTGCATAAGCTTTTGCTTTATGATGATATTTTATTATTCGTCTCCAACCCCACTAGATCTATGCCTTGCCTCCACAGAATACATTTTTTCCCCTCCCTTTTTGTCCCCAATTTGGAATGCCCAATTACCAATGTACTCTAAGTCCTCATGGTGGTGTAGTGACTCGCCTTAATCCGAGTGGCTGAGGACGAATCTCAGTTGCCTCCATGTCTGAGTCCGTCAGTCCGTGCATCTTATCACGTGACTCGTTGAGTGCGTTACAGTAGAGATGTAGCACGTGTGGAGGCTTCACACTATCCACCGCGGCATCCACACACCCCACCAAGAGGGAACCACATAAATGTGACCACAAGGAGGTTACCTCATGTGACTCTACCCTCCCTAGCAACCGGGCCAATTTGGTTGCTTAGGAGACCTGGCTGGAGTCACTCAGCACGCCCTGAATTCAAACTCGCAACTCCAGGGGTGGTAGTCAATGTCGATACTCGCTGAGATGCCCAGACCCCAATCAGAAGATGGGGACACAACCCAAGTTTTTTTATTCAAAATTTTGGTTGAAATTTCAGAGTTTATTGTGTGACGTATTGGGCACTCAAAATTAATTTCCCAGACCCTGTATTTTAGGTGGGGCGGTCATTGATGTAGTGGATAAGTGCATGAAGAATTAGGTCCTGGTCGGTGTTTTGTTAGGCAGAAAGGTCATCCTTAGTGGATGGAAGTCTGCTGGAGCACCCTCGATTCGTGAGTGGTACGCAGAGATGGGCAGGGTAGCGCAACACAAATTTGTTCATCAACAAATGTTAGCCTTTTTAGAAGGCTCTTAGGGAGGGGCAGTGGAGGGAGACTTTTTATTTTAAATGTGTGTGTTGCAACCTTTTTGTTTTTGAATGTATACTCTTTATGATTTTTTATTGTTTCTAAATATTTTCTATTTAAAGAAATTTTTTATTTTTGGATTGTTTAATGTTCGGTGGAAGGGTTGTAAATGTATATAATTTGATTCCAAATATTCTTTTTTTTTTTTTTACATGTGTTATTTGCAATCAATTAAAAAAATGGTTAATAACAACAAATTCTGCTCTGTAAGTGTTGGTCTTTGTGAGCCAACCTACTTTTAAAATGACTGCTATGCCCCTGATTGTAATGGTTTGTCTGTGTATATAAAAAGATCCTTCAAAGAAATAATTGACAGTCGATATTAATAACAACACACGAGTCGAAGACAATGGTGTGTGTAAGAACACGGTGACGTTTATAAATACCCGAATGTAAGTGCGGAAGTGCGCTTTAGGGAAGTGGGCGGGTGCGAGTGATTCCATTTTCAGCCAATCAGTGAGGAGATCATATGTCGCAGTGATTGACAGTCAGACCTGTCAATCAGCGACAAGAACTCAAAGCATGTATTTGATTGAAGCTCAGTAATGCCCAATCGCAGACAAAGCAATTCTGGCTCTGGTCCAATCACAACGGGAGAAGCGTCAGTGGGCGGGGCGGGCGCAAGCGGCTTTCGGGCGGTCCGGTTGTGCGTTCAGTGTGAATGTGGCAGCCACAGGGAGGGGCGACCGCTGTTTATTTGATTAATAAACGGTTTTCTGGGTGAAAATAAAAGTTTATTTACAACTGCGAGTATTCAGCATCTGCCAAGCGAGACACGAAAATTACGGCTGTCTTTTAATCGCAGGACGGATGAACTTTGAGCCATTAAAACGTTGGAATAATAGACTTTTTTCCTGAAAAATATTTAAATGTATTTATTGTGTTGTGGATGAATGAATCGTCCCGTCGGGATGGAGCAGGTGAATGTTCTCAAGAGATTCATTGAAGCCGTGAAAAGCGAAGAACAGAAGGGAGAAGATAACTTCAGCTCGGACTTTATGGTAAAAATCTCACTGATGAATGAGACAATAATACACACACAAACACACACATCACTGTCACAGATACACACTCAATATAATACACACATTCAGTGTAACACACCTAATCTGATCATGTTCACAGCCTTTACTCAGTCAATGAGATCAACTCACGTGAGGCCTACACACACACACACACAAATATACTCACACACACAAATATAAACACACAAATATACTCACACACACACACAAATATACACTCACACAAACACGCACACACTTAAACACGCATGCACACATACAAACACATACACGCACACACACTCTCGCTCACACAAACACACACACTCTCACACAAACACATACACACACACTCTCACACACGGTATGCAGATATTTTGTCAGTTGTTGTTGCTACATTGATTATGATTGAAACATTCTCAGTGTTTGTTTCATTATTTATCACACAAACACTCTGAAACAACAGCACAACATGTTAAGGCTGACTGACATCACATTTCTCACACTGAAGAACTTTATATTCTTTCTTATGTTTCTGTTCCTCTTTTTTCATAACAAGTGAAAATGTGTGGTAGATGATTGAGTGATGTTGTTCTCACATGTTCATATGGAGCTCAGTGAATGAATGTGTCTGTACATGCAGAAGAACACCGGATCTGTCTGAACTTACATCAATACCTTTTCTTGTTTTGGGTTATTGAGCATTAAATAAACCAGACCGCAACATCAGATGCTGATAGTGTTGAATTATCATGTAATTAGCACACACACATTGTGTTCTTCAGTGTTGACTGTGTGTCCTCACTGGGGCAGTTGTTCAGGATGGAGGGGCAGAAGTTTGATGATGTCACATCTGTCAGTTTGGAGGTTTTTCATCTTTTCAGCAGGAACAATCAGTCTGATGATAAGAAAGGTTACACAGCTGTGTGTGTGATGCTGCACAACTGTATCATGTCGGCCATTGTTCCACCTCAACACTGACAGGAAAGGAAGTATTACAACACACAGCTTCCTGTGTTTAATGAGGTACATGGAGGAGGAGAGGCGTGTGTGCGTGTGTGTGTGTTTGTGTGTGTGTTTACTGAACTGCTGTTAATGTAATTGACATGAGAAAACACGATTATTGTTCACTAGAGGAGAATTGAATACTGCTCCATTTGCTGTTCTTGTGGATTGTAGAATAAGTGATTTAGCATTCAATTCTGTTTCATAAACATGCTCTCAAAACGTCTTTGATTGAAGTTAAAGATGACGTGTGTTATTTCTGCAGCAGCACATCAGCGTCACACAGAAAACACTTGAGTTAACCAGTGGTGTGCGTTCAGGACGGGACGACCTGTTACAATGACCACTAGCAGATGTTTATAAATGTTTAAATTCATCTGTCCTTGTGTCACTATCATCTTGTGAACTTTGCCTTCATGAACTCATTTTCTCACACATTATCATTTAAAACATAAAGGAACCTCTTTCCAGTTAATCATGTTTAACCAGTTAACAGTTGCTCATCCATTAACACTGTTCCTGTGTGTCTTTACAGCGATTGCGCCGATTATCAACTAAATACAGAACTGAGAAAATCTACCCGACTAATGTTGGTGAGCAGGAGGAGAATGTGAAGAAAAACAGATATAAAGACATTCTTCCGTGTGAGTACCTCATTGGGATGTGCAGAACTTCTCATTTTCTTAATCGACTGGTCAATGTAAAGATAATAATGTATAATAAGGCTCCACTATCATATGCGTTTCAGCGCAGCACTTTTTCATGTAACTAACGGGTATTCATCAAATAAATAGGCTTAATAACTATAACATCTTTATTGCACAGAAATTTCAAAGAAATAAAGTCTTCATTAAAGAACAGCATAAAACCGTTTATGCACATCCTGAACACAGAAAGCTGTAACTAAACAAAATCAGTAAAAGACTTGAATCTCTCCACAAACACGAGAACATTAATCACAGCAGAGGATTTAACGTCTGACAGTGATCATCTTGAAATGTGTTTCATAAAGAATCATTTTAAAACATTAGAGAGAGAGAAATTCTTGCAGAGGTTTATTGTGCTGACTGTTAAACACAGGACGTTATCATCACACAAAACCACTCTCGAAGAAGTTACATCTCAATTCAGTTTAAAATCACCAGCACAAAAAACATTAATGTTAGTTGATGTGACTTCACTAATGGACTAGTCAGTTGTTAGACGATTAGTCGACCACCCTGGGACATCCCATGTACCTCATTTATTGGCTAACCCTAACTAACTCATTCTGTCATGTGATTAAAGCATGTGCACATGTTGTTGTTGTGTGTGTTAATGATGTAAAGCAGTGAACTGAAAACATGGATTTCACTGTGTACTTGAGGAATTACCACTTAAAAAAAAATATTAGTCGATATGGTCAAAAAATGTAAGTAATGTTTAAACAGTTAATATTTATGTGTGGAAGACACTTGTAGCTGAACATATGTGCATGTATATGGGAAAATCCCCTGCTAGGTGTGTGTTAGATGATTTTAACACATGGCATGGAGACACAGAACTATCTGATGCCAATTCAAGCGAGTTAAAATCGTTTAAGACACATAATAATTGTCTGTTTAACTCTAGCGCATAAACTCTATGCCGATACTTCAAATGTCATGAAAAACTGGTTTGAAACACTTTTGTCGGGAAAATTGTCATTAACGACAAAATATAGTGTCACGTGACAGAATTTGCCCCAATCGTTAGCCTGTGTTAATCACGACGACAAGATAAACATCCTTGAAAGCGAATTTATTTAGAGTGATTATGGATTTATCTTAATGGCATATAGATCTGATACCGCAAACATGACATTTCCGGGAGTGCCAATTAACCTTATAACATAAACATATAACTCTATAACCCAAACATAAACATATAACCCTATAACTCTATAACCCAAACATAAACATATAACCCTATAACTCTATAACCCAAACATAAACATATAACCCTATAACCCAAACATAAACATATAACCCTATAACTCTATAACCCAAACATAAACATATAACCCTATAACTCTATAACCCAAACATAAACATATAACCCTATAACTCTATAACCCAAACATAAACATATAACCCTATAACTCTATAACCCAAACATAAACATATAACCCTATAACTCTATAACCCAAACATAAACATATATAACCCTATAACTCTATAACCCAAACATAAACATATAACCCTATAACTCTATAACCCAAACATAAACATATAACCCTATAACTCTATAACCCAAACATAAACATATAACCCTATAACTCTATAACCCAAACATAAACATATAACCCTATAACTCTATAACCCAAACATAAACATATAACCCTATAACTCTATAACCCAAACATAAACATATAACCCTATAACTCTATAACCCAAACATAAACATATAACCCTATAACTCTATAACCCAAACATAAACATATAACCCTATAACTCTATAACCCAAACATAAACATATAACCCTATAACTCTATAACCCAAACATAAACATATAACCCTATAACTCTATAACCCAAACATAAACATATAACCCTATAACTCTATAACCCAAACATAAACATATAACCCTATAACTCTATAACCCAAACATAAACATATAACCCTATAACTCTATAACCCAAACATAAACATATAACCCTATAACTCTATAACCCAAACATAAACATATAACCCTATAACTCTATAACCCAAACATAAACATATAACCCTATAACTCTATAACCCAAACATAAACATATAACCCTATAACTCTATAACCCAAACATAAACATATAACCCTATAACTCTATAACCCAAACATAAACATATAACCCTATAACTCTATAACCCAAACATAAACATATAACCCTATAACTCTATAACCCAAACATAAACATATAACCCTATAACTCTATAACCCAAACATAAACATATAACCCTATAACCCAAACATAAACATATAACCCTATAACCCAAACATAAACATATAACCCTATAACTCTATAACCCAAACATAAACATATAACCCTATAACTCTATAACCCAAACATAAACATATAACCCTATAACTCTATAACCCAAACATAAACATATAACTCTATAACCCAAACATAAACATATAACTCTATAACCCAAACATAAACATATAACCCTATAACTCTATAACCCAAACATAAACATATAACCCTATAACTCTATAACCCAAACATAAACATATAACCCTATAACTCTATAACCCAAACATAAACATATAACCCTATAACTCTATAACCCAAACATAAACATATAACCCTATAACTCTATAACCCAAACATAAACATATAACCCTATAACTCTATAACCCAAACATAAACATATAACCCTATAACTCTATAACCCAAACATAAACATATAACCCTATAACTCTATAACCCAAACATAAACATATAACCCTATAACTCTATAACCCAAACATAAACATATAACCCTATAACTCTATAACCCAAACATAAACATATAACCCTATAACTCTATAACCCAAACATAAACATATAACCCTATAACTCTATAACCCAAACATAAACATATAACCCTATAACCCAAACACAAACATAAACATATAACCCTATAACTCTATAACCCAAACATAAACATATAACCCTATAACTCTATAACCCAAACATAAACATATAACCCTATAACTCTATAACCCAAACATAAACATATAACCCTATAACTCTATAACCCAAACATAAACATATAACCCTATAACTCTATAACCCAAACATAAACATATAACCCTATAACTCTATAACCCAAACATAAACATATAACCCTATAACTCTATAACCCAAACATAAACATATAACCCTATAACTCTATAACCCAAACATAAACATATAACCCTATAACTCTATAACCCAAACATAAACATATAACCCTATAACTCTATAACCCAAACATAAACATATAACCCTATAACTCTATAACCCAAACATAAACATATAACCCTATAACTCTATAACCCAAACATAAACATATAACCCTATAACTCTATAACCCAAACATAAACATATAACCCTATAACTCTATAACCCAAACATAAACATATAACCCTATAACTCTATAACCCAAACATAAACATATAACCCTATAACTCTATAACCCAAACATAAACATATAACCCTATAACTCTATAACCCAAACATAAACATATAACCCTATAACTCTATAACCCAAACATAAACATATAACCCTATAACTCTATAACCCAAACATAAACATATAACCCTATAACTCTATAACCCAAACATAAACATATAACCCTATAACTCTATAACCCAAACATAAACATATAACCCTATAACTCTATAACCCAAACATAAACATATAACCCTATAACTCTATAACCCAAACATAAACATATAACCCTATAACTCTATAACCCAAACATAAACATATAACCCTATAACTCTATAACCCAAACATAAACATATAACCCTATAACTCTATAACCCAAACATAAACATATAACCCTATAACTCTATAACCCAAACATAAACATATAACCCTATAACTCTATAACCCAAACACATAAACATATAACCCTATAACTCTATAACCCAAACATAAACATATAACCCTATAACTCTATAACCCAAACATAAACATATAACCCTATAACTCTATAACCCAAACATAAACATATAACCCTATAACTCTATAACCCAAACATAAACATATAACCCTATAACTCTATAACCCAAACATAAACATATAACCCTATAACTCTATAACCCAAACATAAACATATAACCCTATAACTCTATAACCCAAACATAAACATATAACCCTATAACTCTATAACCCAAACATAAACATATAACCCTATAACTCTATAACCCAAACATAAACATATAACCCTATAACCCAAACCCAAACATAAACATATAACCCTATAACTCTATAACCCAAACATAAGCATATAACCCTATAACTCTATAACCCAAACATAAACATATAACCCTATAACTCTATAACCCAAACATAAACATATAACCCTATAACTCTATAACCCAAACATAAACATATAACCCTATAACTCTATAACCCAAACATAAACATATAACCCTATAACTCTATAACCCAAACATAAACATATAACTCTATAACCCAAACATAAACATATAACTCTATAACCCAAACATAAACATATAACTCTATAACCCAAACATAAACATATAACCCTATAACTCTATAACCCAAACATAAACATATAACCCTATAACTCTATAACCCAAACATAAACATATAACCCTATAACTCTATAACCCAAACATAAACATATAACCCTATAACTCTATAACCCAAACATAAACATATAACTCTATAACCCAAACATAAACATATAACTCTATAACCCAAACATAAGCATATAACCCTATAACTCTATAACCCAAACATAAACATATAACCCTATAACTCTATAACCCAAACATAAGCATATAACCCTATAACTCTATAACCCAAACATAAGCATATAACCCTATAACCCAAACATAAGCATATAACCCTATAACTCTATAACCCAAACATAAACATATAACTCTATAACCCAAACATAAGCATATAACCCTATAACTCTATAACCCATACATAAACATATAACTCTCTAACCCAAACATAAACATATAACCCTATAACCCAAACATAAGCATATAACCCTATAACTCTATAACCCAAACATAAACATATAACCCTATAACTCTATAACCCAAACATAAACATATAACTCTCTAACCCAAACATAAACATATAACCCTATAACCCAAACATAAGCATATAACCCTATAACTCTATAACCCATACATAAACATATAACTCTCTAACCCAAACATAAACATATAACCCTATAACCCAAACATAAACATATAACCCTATAACCCAAACATAAGCATATAACCCTATAACTCTATAACCCAAACATAAGCATATAACCCTATAACTCTATAACCCATACATAAACATATAACTCTCTAACCCAAACATAAACATATAACCCTATAACCCAAACATAAGCATATAACCCTATAACTCTATAACCCATACATAAACATATAACTCTCTAACCCAAACATAAACATATAACCCTATAACTCTATAACCCAAACATAAACATATAACTCTCTAACCCAAACATAAACATATAACTCTATAACCCAAACATAAACATATAACTCTCTAACCCAAACATAAACATATAACCCTATAACTCTATAACCCAAACATAAACATATAACCTCTAACCCAAACATAAACATATAACTCTATAACCCAAACATAAACATATAACTCTCTAACCCAAACATAAACATATAACCCTATAACTCAATAACCCAAACATAAACATATAACTCTATAACCCAAACATAAGCATATAACCCTATAACTCTATAACCCATACATAAACATATAACTCTATAACCCAAACATAAGCATATAACCCTATAACTCAATAACCCAAACATAAACATATAACTCTATAACCCAAACATAAACATATAACTCTATAACCCAAACATAAGCATATAACCCTATAACTCTATAACCCATACATAAACATATAACTCTATAACCCAAACATAAGCATATAACCCTATAACTCAATAACCCAAACATAAACATATAACTCTATAACCCAAACATAAGCATATAACCCTATAACTCAATAACCCAAACATAAACATATAACTCTATAACCCAAACATAAACATATAACTCTATAACCCAAACATAAGCATATAACCCTATAACTCAATAACCCAAACATAAACATATAACTCTATAACCCAAACATAAGCATATAACCCTATAACTCAATAACCCAAACATAAACATATAACTCTATAACCCAAACATAAACATATAACTCTCTAACCCAAACATAAACATATAACCCTATAACTCAATAACCCAAACATAAACATATAACTCTATAACCCAAACATAAGCATATAACCCTATAACTCAATAACCCAAACATAAACATATAACTCTATAACCCAAACATAAGCATATAACCCTATAACTCTATAACCCATACATAAACATATAACTCTATAACCCAAACATAAACATATAACTCTATAACCCAAACATAAGCATATAACCCTATAACTCTATAACCCAAACATAAACATATAACTCTATAACCCAAACATAAGCATATAACCCTATAACTCTATAACCCAAACATAAACATATAACCCTATAACTCTATAACCCAAACATAAACATATAACTCTCTAACCCAAACATAAACATATAACTCTATAACCCAAACATAAACATATAACTCTCTAACCCAAACATAAACATATAACCCTATAACTCTATAACCCAAACATAAACATATAACTCTATAACCCATACATAAACATATAACTCTCTAACCCAAACATAAGCATATAACCCTATAACTCTATAACCCAAACATAAACATATAACTCTCTAACCCAAACATAAACATATAACCCTATAACTCTATAACCCTAACATGACACTTCAGGAGTGCCAACACAAATATCTTGTATCATGCACCGGTCATCAACAAGTACAAGGAGAACAAATGAATGGCCACTGTTTGTGATTAATTTAATCGCGATAGACATCCGTTTATTTCTTAAAGTTACTTTTCCACATCATTCAAAATAATAGACAATAGTCGTGGAATTATCCCATCATACAAAAAACATAATTTCTGTGCACAAAGATGTTTTACATTAAAAATAAATACACAATACTGGAGAAAAGCTTCAGTGTGCTTTTCTGGAACACTTACAGCCCAATTATATACAATTAATGTTTATACTTTTGAAAATATGCTGGCAAAATGTCCTGTATTAAATAAAAAGCATTAATTTAAATTAATTGACACATTGTTTAAATAATATTGTTAGGCCTATAAATGCCTTTACACAAACTTAAATGAGCTTTACCCTGTTCTGTAGATGAATAAAATCGTCTGAATTACGTTCTCAGAATGTTCTAGACTTTTCTCAAGACTGTGTGCCCAATTATTTGGCAAGTGAGCATTCTGATCTCATCATTATTCCCATGCACATTTTACATCTCCAAACCATATAAACTTGAACGCTTATTGGATTCAATCATTTTCAGGTGGTATGTATTTGTGTAATGAGGGAGGGTGTGGCGACAGTGACGAACACCTTATATCAAGGTGTGCATCATTATTAGGCAGCTTCATCACCTCGGTTAAAATGGGCCAAAAAAGAGATTTAACCGACACTGAAATGTCCAATATTGTAAAATGCCTTTCAGACGGATGCAACACTCTTTAAATAGCTAAACTATTGAGGCATGACCACCGGACAACAGAATTCAACGTGAAGCTACTAGGAAACCATTATCCTCCAATGCCACCATATTCCAGAACTGCAACCTACCTGGAGTGCCCAGAAGTACAAGGTGCCAAGTGCCCAGAGACATGGGCAAGGTCAAGAAGACCGAAACACGACCACCACTGAATATATTCACAAAATGAAGCGTCAAGACATTTTCAAAGGTTTTGTGGCCAGATGAAATGAGAGTGACTCTTGATGGACCAGATGGATGGGCTGTTGGATGGATCACTAATGGGCACAGGGCACCACTTCGAGTCAGGTGCCAGCAAGGTGGCGGAGGGACTAGTATGGACTGCTATCATTATGGATGAAGTAGTTGGAACATTTTGAGTTGTAGACGGACTGAAACTCAACTCTCAAACCTAATACCAGTTTCTGGAAAGTTCTTTCTTCAAGCAGTGGTACAGGAAGTCCTCAGCATTCAAGAAGTCCATGATCTTTATATGGGACAATGCTCCATCACATGCTTCCAAGCCTCAAAGATGCCCAAATAATGACTTGGCCCCCTTCCTCACCTGACTTTAATCCTACTGAGACCTTGGGGGCCCTTCTCAAACAGTGAGGGAAGACAATGCACCTCTTTGAACACCATTTGGGAGACTGTGGTTGCTGCTTCAATGAAAGTTGATCGTGAACAGATCGAGAAACTGACAGACTCATGGATGGACGGCTCATGGCCGTTATTGAAAAGAAGGGTGGCTATATTGGTCACTGAATATTTTTGGAAGGCCAAAAATTTTATTTAATTGTAATTTTGTTACTTATTTGATGCACCTACTCTAAAAACTGAGATTAAATAATTGAGTTGGGAGAAATTATTTTAGTAATTTAGTTGCCTAATAATTGTGCACACAAATATCCCCCTGAGAAAGACAAAACTCACTTTTCCTTTTTTAAAATTCAGGTTTGAGGTTCAGTAACATTTGGGATTGACTGAGATTGTGTTTGTTCAGTTTGTTGAGGAATATAATTCGCCTAATAATTGGGCACGCAGTGTAAACTAACAGAACTATTTGTCCAATGAGTTTCAGAAAACCAGCTTTTGAAAATTTTAAATGTATAAATATATTAAATCTCACCATCTTCACCTCAGATCACATTTACTGCTTCAGAAAATATAAATTACATTACGACATTAAATTAATTTAGATGATGATCAAGTTCAGTTGGTGGTTAAAAGTCGCTGGAGAAATCTGCGGGACATGATGCCGTTGTCATGGCGATGCTTTAGATCAGATGATTAAAATATTGAATATGAGGAATGTATCATGTATGTAACACTGATATTACACGCATCAATGTTTCTTTAATATCTGTCACACATCAGAAACACATCCATGATGATCCTGATACTGACACTGAAAGTTTCTCCAATACTTGAACATGATGATCCGCTTTCGGGTCGTAACCGATGGCAACCTGTGATAGGTGCAACATCAGGACCGATATTACAGTCCCGTCAGAAGAGCAATTGCAATTCCTCCTCTTCTGATGTCATTTATTAGTTAATTATAATGACAGTAAACTGGTTAATTTCAATGAAATATCTCAATAATCTCCCAATTTTACCAAAACCTAAATCGATAAAAGTCTATTTGAATGGAAATGGGCAGAAAACGACAAATTTCTCAAACATTTTTTTACACATTTTCACATTGTCGAAAAACAAAATTGCACAAAATGTGGATGGAAACTAGACTATTGACACGTGCCAGCATTGATTAGTTAAAGCCGGCATTGATTAGTTAAAGCCGGCATTGATTAGATAAAGCCGGCATTGATTAGATAAAGCCGGCATTGATTAAAGCCGGCATTGATTAGTTAAAGCCGGCATTGATTAGTTAAAGCCGGCATTGATTAGATAAAGCCGGCATTGATTAGTTAAAGCCGGCATTGATTAGATAAAGCCGGCATTGATTAGTTAAAGCCGGCATTGATTAGTTAAAGCCGGCATTGATTAGTTAAAGCCGGCATTGATTAGATAAAGCCGGCATTGATTAGTTAAAGCCGGCATTGATTAGTTAAAGCCGGCATTGATTAGTTAAAGCCGGCATTGATTAGTTAAAGCCGGCATTGATTAGATAAAGCCGGCATTGATTAGTTAAAGCCGGCATTGATTAGTTAAAGCCGGCATTGATTAGATAAAGCCGGCATTGATTAGTTAAAGCCGGCATTGATTAAAGCGCATTGATTAGTTAAGCGGCATTGATTAGTTAAAGCCGTGCATTGATTAAAGCCGGCATTGATTAGTTAAAGCCGGCATTGATTAGTAAGCGGCATTGATTAGATAAAGCCGGCATTGATTAGTTAAAGCCGGCATTGATTAGTAAAGTCGGCATTGATTAGATAAAGCCGGCATTGATTAGATAAAGCCGGCATTGATTAGATTAAAGCCGGCATTGATTAGATAAAGCCGGCATTGATTAGTTAAAGCCGGCATTGATTAGTTAAAGCCGGCATTGATTAGATAAAGCCGGCATTGATTAGTTAAAGCCGGCATTGATTAGTTAAAGCCGGCATTGATTAGATA
>NC_068320.1:28855243-28915243 GCF_025860055.1 Xyrauchen texanus | reverse complement strand
TTTGTGTCCAGTGAGTGAGTGTTTGTGTCCAGTGTGTGTGTGTGTGTGAGTGAGTGAGTGTTTGTGTCCAGTGTGTGTGTGTGTGAGTGAGTGAGTGAGTGAGTGAGTGTTTGTGTCCAGTGTGTGTGTGAGTGAGTGAGTGTTTGTGTCCAGTGTGTGTGTGTGAGTGAGTGAGTGTTTGTGTCCAGTGTGTGTGTGTGTGTGAGTGAGTGAGTGAGTGAGTGAGTGTTTGTGTCCAGTGTGAGTGAGTGAGTGTTTGTGTCCAGTGTGTGTGTGTGAGTGAGTGAGTGTTTGTGTCCAGTGTGTGTGTGAGTGAGTGAGTGTTTGTGTCCAGTGTGTGAGTGTTTGTGTCCTGAGTGAGTGAGTTAGTGAGTTAGTGAGTGAGTGTTTGTGTCCTGAGTGAGTTAGTGGGTGAGTGTTTGTGTCCTGAGTGAGTGAGTGAGTGAGTGAGTGTTTGTGTCCTGAGTGAGTTAGTGGGTGAGTGTTTGTGTCCTGAGTGAGTTAGTGGGTGAGTGTTTGTGTCCTGAGTGAGTGAGTTAGTGAGTGAGTGTTTGTGTCCTGAGTGAGTTAGTGTGTGAGTGTTTGTGTCCTGAGTGAGTGAGTTAGTGTGTGAGTGTTTGTGTCCTGAGTGAGTGAGTTAGTGAGTGAGTGAGTGAGTGTTTGTGTCCTGAGTTAGTGAGTGAGTGGGTGGGTGTGTCCTGAGTTAGTGAGTTAGTGAGTTAGTGAGTTAGTGAGTTAGTGAGTGAGTGAGTGTTTGTTTGTGTCCTGAGTTAGTGAGTGAGTGAGTGAGTGTTTGTGTCCTGAGTTAGTGAGTTAGTGAGTTAGTGAGTGAGTGAGTGAGTGAGTGAGTGAGTGAGTGAGTGAGTGAGTGAGTGAGTGAGTCCTGAGTTAGTGAGTTAGTGAGTTAGTGAGTTAGTGAGTGAGTGAGTGAGTGAGTGAGTGAGTGAGTGTTTGTGTCCTGAGTTAGTGAGTGAGTGGGTGGGTGTGTCCTGAGTTAGTGAGTTAGTGAGTGAGTGAGTTAGTGAGTGAGTGAGTGAGTGAGTGTTTGTGTCCTGAGTGAGTGAGTTAGTGAGTGAGTGAGTGTTTGTGTCCTGAGTGAGTGAGTGAGTGAGTGAGTGAGTGTTTGTGTCCTGAGTGGGTGGGTGAGTGAGTGAGTGAGTGTTTGTGTCCTGAGTGAGTGGGTGAGTGAGTGAGTGAGTGTTTGTGTCCTGAGTGAGTGAGTGAGTGAGTGAGTGTTTGTGTCCTGAGTGAGTGGGTGAGTGAGTGTTTGTGTCCTGAGTGGGTGGGTGAGTGAGTGAGTGAGTGTTTGTGTCCTGAGTGGGTGGGTGAGTGAGTGAGTGAGTGAGTGAGTGTTTGTGTCCTGAGTGGGTGGGTGAGTGAGTGGGTGAGTGAGTGGGTGGGTGGGTGGGTGGGTGTGTGAGTGTTTGTGTCCAGTGTGTGTGTGAGTGAGTGAGTGTTTGTGTCCTGTGTGAGTGAGTGAGTGTTTGTGTCCAGTGTGTGTGTGAGTGAGTGAGTGTTTGTGTCCAGTGTGTGTGTGTGGAGTGAGTGAGTGTTTGTGTCCAGTGTGTGTGTGTGTGTGTGAGTGAGTGAGTGAGTGAGTGAGTGTTTGTGTCCAGTGTGTGTGTGTGAGTGAGTGAGTGTTTGTGTCCAGTGTGTGTGTGAGTGAGTGAGTGTTTGTGTCCAGTGTGTGAGTGTTTGTGTCCTGAGTGAGTGAGTTAGTGAGTTAGTGAGTGAGTGTTTGTGTCCTGAGTGAGTTAGTGGGTGAGTGTTTGTGTCCTGAGTGAGTGAGTGAGTGAGTGAGTGTTTGTGTCCTGAGTGAGTTAGTGGGTGAGTGTTTGTGTCCTGAGTGAGTTAGTGGGTGAGTGTTTGTGTCCTGAGTGAGTGAGTTAGTGAGTGAGTGTTTGTGTCCTGAGTGAGTTAGTGTGTGAGTGTTTGTGTCCTGAGTGAGTGAGTTAGTGTGTGAGTGTTTGTGTCCTGAGTGAGTGAGTTAGTGAGTGAGTGAGTGAGTGTTTGTGTCCTGAGTTAGTGAGTGAGTGGGTGGGTGTGTCCTGAGTTAGTGAGTTAGTGAGTTAGTGAGTTAGTGAGTTAGTGAGTTAGTGAGTTAGTGAGTGAGTGAGTGTTTGTTTGTGTCCTGAGTTAGTGAGTGAGTGAGTGAGTGTTTGTGTCCTGAGTTAGTGAGTTAGTGAGTTAGTGAGTGAGTGAGTGAGTGAGTGAGTGAGTGAGTGAGTGAGTGAGTGAGTGAGTGAGTCCTGAGTTAGTGAGTTAGTGAGTTAGTGAGTTAGTGAGTTAGTGAGTGAGTGAGTGAGTGAGTGAGTGAGTGAGTGTTTGTGTCCTGAGTTAGTGAGTGAGTGGGTGGGTGTGTCCTGAGTTAGTGAGTTAGTGAGTGAGTGAGTTAGTGAGTGAGTGAGTGAGTGAGTGTTTGTGTCCTGAGTGAGTGAGTTAGTGAGTGAGTGAGTGTTTGTGTCCTGAGTGAGTGGGTGAGTGAGTGAGTGAGTGTTTGTGTCCTGAGTGGGTGGGTGAGTGAGTGAGTGAGTGTTTGTGTCCTGAGTGAGTGGGTGAGTGAGTGAGTGAGTGTTTGTGTCCTGAGTGAGTGAGTGAGTGAGTGAGTGTTTGTGTCCTGAGTGAGTGGGTGAGTGAGTGTTTGTGTCCTGAGTGGGTGGGTGAGTGAGTGAGTGAGTGTTTGTGTCCTGAGTGGGTGGGTGAGTGAGTGAGTGAGTGAGTGAGTGTTTGTGTCCTGAGTGGGTGGGTGAGTGAGTGGGTGAGTGAGTGGGTGGGTGGGTGGGTGGGTGTGTGAGTGTTTGTGTCCAGTGTGTGTGTGAGTGAGTGAGTGTTTGTGTCCTGTGTGAGTGAGTGAGTGTTTGTGTCCTGAGTTAGTGAGTGAGTGAGTGAGTGAGTGGGTGGGTGTGTGAGTGTTTGTGTCCAGTGTGTGAGTGTTTGTGTCCTGAGTGAGTGAGTTAGTGAGTTAGTGAGTGAGTGTTTGTGTCCTGAGTGAGTTAGTGGGTGAGTGTTTGTGTCCTGAGTGAGTGAGTTAGTGAGTGAGTGTTTGTGTCCTGAGTGAGTTAGTGGGTGAGTGAGTGTTTGTGTCCTGAGTGAGTGAGTGAGTGAGTGTGTGTTTGTGTCCTGAGTGAGTTAGTGGGTGAGTGTTTGTGTCCTGAGTGAGTGAGTTAGTGAGTGAGTGTTTGTGTCCTGAGTGAGTTAGTGTGTGAGTGTTTGTGTCCTGAGTGAGTGAGTTAGTGTGTGAGTGTTTGTGTCCTGAGTGAGTGAGTTAGTGAGTGAGTGTTTGTGTCCTGAGTGAGTTAGTGTGTGAGTGTTTGTGTCCTGAGTGAGTGAGTTAGTGAGTGAGTGAGTGAGTGTTTGTGTCCTGAGTTAGTGAGTGAGTGGGTGGGTGTGTCCTGAGTTAGTGAGTTAGTGAGTTAGTGAGTTAGTGAGTTAGTGAGTGAGTGAGTGAGTGAGTGAGTGAGTGAGTGAGTGAGTGTTTGTTTGTGTCCTGAGTTAGTGAGTGAGTGAGTGAGTGTTTGTGTCCTGAGTTAGTGAGTTAGTGAGTTAGTGAGTGAGTGAGTGAGTGAGTGAGTGAGTGAGTGAGTGAGTGAGTGTTTGTGTCCTGAGTTAGTGAGTGAGTGGGTGGGTGTGTCCTGAGTTAGTGAGTTAGTGAGTTAGTGAGTTAGTGAGTTAGTGAGTGAGTGTTTGTGTCCTGAGTGAGTGAGTTAGTGAGTGAGTGAGTGAGTGTTTGTGTCCTGAGTGAGTGAGTGAGTGTTTGTGTCCTGAGTGAGTTAGTGGGTGGGTGAGTGAGTGAGTGTTTGTGTCCTGAGTTAGTGAGTTAGTGAGTTAGTGAGTTAGTGAGTGAGTGAGTGAGTGTGTCCTGAGTGAGTGAGTGAGTGTTTGTGTCGTGAGTGAGTGAGTGAGTGAGTGAGTGAGTGTTTGTGTCCTGAGTGAGTGAGTGAGTGAGTGAGTGAGTGAGTGAGTGAGTGAGTGAGTGAGTGAGTGTGTGTGTCCTGAGTGAGTTAGTGGGTGAGTGAGTGAGTGTTTGTGTCCTGAGTTAGTGAGTTAGTGGGTGAGTGAGTGAGTGTTTGTGTCCTGAGTGAGTGAGTGAGTGAGTGAGTGTTTGTGTCCTGAGTGAGTGAGTGAGTGAGTGAGTGAGTGAGTGAGTGAGTGAGTGTTTGTGTCCTGAGTGAGTTAGTGGGTGAGTGAGTGAGTGAGTGTTTGTGTCCTGAGTTAGTGAGTTAGTGAGTTAGTGAGTTAGTGAGTTAGTGAGTTAGTGAGTGAGTGTGTGTTTGTGTCCTGAGTGAGTTAGTGGGTGAGTGAGTGAGTGTTTGTGTCCTGAGTGAGTGAGTGAGTGAGTGAGTGAGTGAGTGAGTGAGTGAGTGAGTGAGTGAGTGAGTGAGTGTTTGTGTCCTGAGTGAGTGAGTGAGTGAGTGTTTGTGTCCTGAGTGAGTGAGTGGGTGGGTGGGTGTGTCCTGAGTGAGTGAGTGAGTGAGTGAGTGAGTGAGTGAGTGAGTGAGTGTTTGTGTCCTGAGTTAGTGAGTGAGTGAGTGGGTGGGTGGGTGTGTCCTGAGTGAGTGAGTGAGTGAGTGAGTGAGTGAGTGAGTGTTTGTGTCCTGAGTGAGTTAGTGGGTGAGTGAGTGAGTGAGTGTTTGTGTCCTGAGTTAGTGAGTTAGTGAGTTAGTGAGTGAGTGTGTGTTTGTGTCCTGAGTGAGTTAGTGGGTGAGTGAGTGAGTGTTTGTGTCCTGAGTGAGTGAGTGAGTGAGTGAGTGAGTGAGTGAGTGAGTGAGTGAGTGTTTGTGTCCTGAGTGAGTGAGTGAGTGAGTGTTTGTGTCCTGAGTGAGTGAGTGGGTGGGTGGGTGTGTCCTGAGTGAGTGAGTGAGTGAGTGAGTGAGTGAGTGAGTGAGTGAGTGTTTGTGTCCTGAGTTAGTGAGTGAGTGAGTGGGTGGGTGGGTGTGTCCTGAGTTAGTGAGTTAGTGAGTTAGTGAGTTAGTGAGTTAGTGAGTGAGTGAGTGAGTGAGTGAGTGTTTGTGTCCTGAGTGAGTGAGTGAGTGAGTGAGTGAGTGAGTGGGTGGGTGGGTGTGTCCTGAGTTAGTGAGTGAGTGAGTGAGTGTGTGTTTGTGTCCTGAGTTAGTGAGTGAGTGAGTGGGTGGGTGGGTGTGTCCTGAGTTAGTGAGTGAGTGAGTGTGTGTTTGTGTCCTGAGTGAGTGAGTGAGTGAGTGAGTGAGTGAGTGAGTGAGTGAGTGAGTGAGTGTTTGTGTCCTGAGTGAGTGAGTGAGTGAGTGAGTGAGTGAGTGAGTGAGTGAGTGGGTGGGTGGGTGTGTCCTGAGTTAGTGAGTGAGTGAGTGTGTGTTTGTGTCATGAGTGTGTGTTTGTGTCGTGAGTGTGTGTTTGTGTCCTGAGTGAGTGAGTGAGTGAGTGAGTGAGTGAGTGAGTGAGTGAGTGTTTGTGTCCTGAGTGAGTGAGTGAGTGAGTGAGTGAGTGAGTGAGTGAGTGAGTGAGTGAGTGTTTGTGTCCTGAGTGAGTGAGTGAGTGAGTGAGTGAGTGGGTGAGTGGGTGTCCAGTGTGAGTTTGTGTTTGTGTACAGTGTGTGTGTTTCTTTGACTGTGTGTGTTAGAACTGACATGTGTTTTTTCTCATCAGGTCATTGTGATGGCGTGTCGGGAGTTTGAGATGGGTCGGGTGAGAATTTAATTCAATGTGTTTCAATAACAAAACAACCTTCAGTTTACACACGCACATGTAACTGTGTTTACTCTTTGCAGAAAAAGTGTGAACGCTATTTTCCTCTGTTTGAAGACGAGCCTGTGATGTTTGGACCCTTCACCATCTCCTGTGTGAGTACATACTACACCTCCCAGCATGCACCTCTCTCTCTACGACAGCCAGTCACATGACCTCAAGAGCACACATGCGAGTGTCCAAGGGCCCCAGATACAGACGGACTCTTTCTTCATCTTCTGCGTTTGAACTGTTAAAGATAAAACACTTGTTTAATGAACAAACGTGTGTTTTTCAGGAGTTGGAACAACCACGGACGGATTATTTCATCCGCACGCTCACAGTGGAATTTGATCATGTGAGTGTGTTTGTGTCAGTGTGTTTGTGTTTATTTGAAAAGTCATATGATGATCAGGTCTGTTCTTCTGACTCTCCGTCAGGAATCACGACGAGTGACACAGTTTCATTACGTGAACTGGCCGGATCACGATGTGCCATCATCGTTTGATTCTATACTGGACATGATCTCGCTGATGCAGGAATATCAGGAACACAACGACGTTCCCATCTGTGTCCACTGCAGGTACCAGATCACGTGTGTGTGTGTGTGTGTGTGTGTGTGTGTGTGTGGGGGGTGGACATAGACATTATGGGCTGCTTCTCAATTAGAGCTGCTTAAAAGTGGATCAAATGTTAGTGGATGAGAAGAGTCTTGGTCGACCAAGTTTTGATTGGTCTGTTGTTCGCAGAATAAACAACTCTGCAGGAAACCGACGAACACCGGTATTAGCGCGGGTTGGTGCTAGGTGCTACTTTGGGGTAATTTTTGTTAAACAGGGTTTGGGTTAAGCCTACACAATAAAGCAAGACACCTTTATTTCAAACTTTGAACTTTATTTTTTATTTATTTTAAATAAAAATTCAAATAAAACTGGAAAACAATTAAGTGCAGTTAAAATGTGTGTTCAACTTTTACAACAGTTGTGAACATCTCTCTGACAAAGAAACTACTTCACCTGCGCATCCTCTACCGGACGGGTATGGCGTGAATAAATTAGTTTTGTTCCCTCCTTCGATATATATATATATATAAAACAATATCCTGTTGAATATTATTGATTTACAAAATGTAAAACTTAAATCAAATACATTTCTAAATTCAAATTGCACTCCAAATTAAAAAGCAAATAAAATAATGAAGAGATCAAAAAATTTATATAAAAGTATACAAATAACCACCTTTCATTTACCATCTAAACATGGAGATGGAAAATGACTTTCACAAATGAAGACATAAAAATATTTATATTAAATTATCATAAACGTGCAACTAGCCGATTAGGAAAATCTTTGGTCGGGGCAGCACTATTGTCAATATTCAATGCTTCCGTGTTTTTATTTTAATCTTAATTTTGTCTTTTGATGAAAATGTCTTTTAAATTTAGTCAATATTTCATCATATATTATATTTGTTGATTTTATTGAATCCAAATGGACTAAAATGGCATATAATTGTAGTCATAGATTTATCAGACCAAACGGTAACCAAATATTGAAATATTCTGAAAGATGTATGAACTACTTGTAATGTTTTAAACATATTAAAGATGGATATGTTTAATATGTAAGATTAAAGATGAGAAAACTCTCCTGAAAACCTCCTCAAAAAGGGTTTTCTACTTTTAGAAGTGACTTCGTTGTGAATTCCTTTAGACACGTTTAGACAGTGTAGGATAATGTGTTAGAGCATTTTTCTAAGGAAACTGTGTTTAATAACGCTAGTTTCACGTTCTGACTAGCGTTCACCTGTTTATTGGCTTTATTACATCTGTCAGATGTAAGTTGTAATATGACGTTTATGTTATATAGTATATTATGTTATATATAGTGATATAGTGATATATGTTAGGAGTGGTGGTGATGTAGTGGTCTAAACCACAGTACTGGTAATCAGAAGGTTGCTGGTTTGATCCCCACAGTCACCACCATCGTGTCCTTGAGTAAGACACTTAACTCCAGGTTGCTCCGGGGGGATTGTTCCTGTAATAAGTGCTCTGTATAATACATTGGTACTCAGAAGGTTGCTGGTTTGATCCCCACAGTCACCACCATTGTGTCCTTGAGTAAGACACTTAACTCCAGGTTGCTCCGGGGGGATTGTCCCTGTAATAAGTGCTCTGTATAATACATTGGTACTCAGAAGGTTGCTGGTTTGATCCCCACAGTCACCACCATCGTGTCCTTGAGTAAGACACTTAACTCCAGGTTGCTCCGGGGGGATTGTCCCTGTAATAATTGCACTGTAAGTCACTTTGGATAAAAGCATCTGCCAAATGCATAAATGTAAATGTAGTGATTAATGTTACAGATATAGGATGGGTTTGAGAGAGCAGGATATTTAAAACTCATCTAGCTGTGATTCCTCGTGTCCTAAAAGAGAGGACCTGAAATGTATGGAGAGGAAATGAGGAAGCATAATTTTAGAAATGAGAAGCTGAAAATTAGACACAGTGTGCCTCTCAGTCTCTCATTTGATGCTCTTATTTTGTCCTTTCACCCAAA
The DNA here is from genome assembly GCF_025860055.1 of Xyrauchen texanus. Taxonomy (NCBI): domain Eukaryota; kingdom Metazoa; phylum Chordata; class Actinopteri; order Cypriniformes; family Catostomidae; genus Xyrauchen; species Xyrauchen texanus. Next base: position 28,906,981 of record NC_068320.1, on the reverse strand, counting down.
AATTATAATTCTCTAATAATCTACTTACCCTTATGCCTTCTTAAACTCAATTAACTTTTTCTACATCTGCACAACACAAAGATATTCTGATGCAGAAATTATGTAAATATATCTATACAATGCTGACCCACTGAGGCATGCCCTCTACAAGACCCTGAAGGTGTCCTGTGGTATCTGGCACCAAGACATTAGCAGCAGATCCTTCAAGTCCTGTAAATTGTGAGGTGGAGCTGCTGTGGATCGAACTTGTGGATTGAGATCTGGGGAATTTGGAGGCCAGGGAAACACATTGAACTCTTCATCATGTCCCTCAAACCATTCCCGAACAATGTGTGCAGTGTAGTGTTGTCACGATACTAGAATTTCTAACTTCGATACGATACCTTGAAAAATATCGATATTCGATACCATTTTCGATACCACAGAGAAAAAAACTGCCACAATATTAAGAGGGTAGAACTGTCTAGAACATGACAATGAGGTATATTTTACATGAACAAAATGTCCTGAGGTATTGCACTTGTTCAAAAGCCTCTCAGATTGCCATACATTCAAAAACCAAAAAAGTGCAAGTAAATAAAAAGTGCAATCTTTTGTATTTCCAAGTCAAATCAAATCAAATCTCAATGTCAACAAAAGATACTTAAACGTCAAGGGGGGTTGACTAGCTTTCATAAGGTCTCTCGCTCTCTCCCTCTCTGCCGTGCACGCGCTATGTATGTTATGCGTGCAGTATGTTCTGTCTCGCATGTGCGCTATAGATTCGGGAGATTTGAACTAAATTGCGGACATCAGGGAGAAGCTATCAATATGCGGGAGACTCCGGAACTTCCGGAGACTTGGGATGTCTGGCTTCATATCAAAAATATTTCCAGATAGCACTCCTGCTGTGTTCTTTATCAAACAAAACTGGTCGCTGGGCGCGCATGCACTCGCCATCTTTACATTCACTTCACTTTTGCTATTTAACCAGAGCGAATGAGAGGAGTGCGAGTGTGTGTGGTGTTTGTCAACGCGCCTTTGGAGAGAAGTGAAAGTGACAGCTCGGCTAGTATCGATACTTAGGGAAATTAGTATTGGTACCGTTCAGATATTTCAGTATCGATATTTATCGAAATATCGATATTTTTGACAACACTAGTGCAGTGTGGCACGGCGCACTATCCTGCTGAAAGAGGCCACTGCCATCAGGGAATACCATTGCTATGAAGGGGTGTACCTGGCTGCAACTATGTTTAGGTAGGTGGCACGTGTCGTCCACATGAATGGCCGGACCCAGGGTTTCCCAGCAGAACATTGCCCAGAGCATCACACTCATTCCACCGGCTTTACATCTTCCACAGTGCATCCTAGTGCCATCTCTTCCCCAGGTAAACAGTGCACATGTACACAGCTGTTCACGTGATGTTAAAGAAAACGTGACTCATCGGAACGGATTACCCTCTTCCACTGCTCCAAGGTCCAGTTCCGTGTGCCCATTGTAGGCACTTTCAACAGTGGACAGGGGTCATCATGGTCACTCTGACCGGTCTGCGGCTACGGAGCCCCATATGCAGCAAGGTACGATGCACTGTGTGTTGTGAGACATTCCTCCCATAACAGCCTTAAAATGTTCTTTGACTTGTGCCACAGTAGACTTTGTCGGTTTGGACCAGACGGGATAGCCTTCATTGCCCTTGCGAATCGATGAGCCTTGGGTGCCCATCACCCTGTCGCCGGTTTGTGGTTTGTACCACCTCGGACCACGGTCGGTAGGTACTCGCCACTGCTGACCAGAAGCACCCCACAAGCCTTGCCGTTCCATTTCTCCTGCATTCAACATGTTGACTATGAAGACTGATTGTTTGCTTACCATCTAATCTACCAGACCTTGACATGTGGCCTTGTTAGGAGATTTTGTAGCGGAGGCACAGTCCAGCGTTCGCCTGAGGGAGAGAGGAAGCGGTAAGGGTTTCCACCTGGGGTAAATTGTGGCTAATCACTTGTTCTGTGTTTGCAGTGAGAGACGGGGGAGATAAAAGCGTCCCAGTCCACAGATTGAGGAAAGAGATACAGACCAGAGACTGAGTGTCTGTTGCAAGAGTGTTTTTTGAGTATAAGCTGAAAAGAAGACTTTTATTGCATATTTTTCCGTTTTATTTTATAATAAACTGCTCCCGCTTCCTCCTTTATCTGACCATCAACGAACCTTGTCACAGAGATGATCAACGTTATTCACTTCACCTGTGACTGGTCATAATGTTTTGGCTCATCAGTGTATCTCTATCAGAATATCTTCTTTTGTGTTCTGCAGAAGAAAGTCAAACGAGTTAGAGATGGCATAAGAGTGAGTAAATGATGAGAGAATTATACATTTTGGGTGAACTAATCCTTTAATTAATGAGAGGCAGACGGGCTGCAAGCAGTGACACACACACACACACTCATGTGACAGAAACAGACGCTGTGATGTTTGACTTCTGGTTAACCATTAATAATCACTGATGACTGACCCACTGGTTAGGGGTTTTATGGGTAAACTGGGGTTGTTTAGTTTGTGTGAGGTTTAAATAGAGTAACAGACTGTGTATGAACATGTTCATTAGTTTGATATGAAATTACTGCTTGGGATGTTTATAACTAATGATTCTGATCAGCATGTTTTTAAACCGTTTATGTGAATTTGTTGACAGTGCGGGCTGTGGCCGAACAGGTGCGATCTGTGCTATAGACTACACATGGAACTTACTGAAAGCTGGGGTAAAACACACAGACAGACACACACAAATATACACACACAGACACACACACACACACACACACACACTACATTGAAGAGTCTGACATTATTGTTGTTTATTTTGTAGAGAATTCCAGAAGATTTTAACGTTTTCCAGTTGATTCAGGAGATGAGAACACAACGCCATTCTGCAGTTCAGACCAAAGTAAATGACAAACTACACAAAAGGTGCTTTAACAATTGCCATTAAATTCACTTATATACCCTAACCCTTCTGTCTGTCAGGAGCAGTATGAGTTGGTTCATCGAGCGATCGCACAGCTCTTTGAGAAACAGGTGATGATTTTAGAGAGTCCAACAAACTTTGAGATCACAGACGGGATGGTAAGACACACACACACACACACACACACACACACACACACACACACACACACACACAAAAGTGAGTTTTAAACAGTTAAACCCTAACTGATGCTCTGTAATAATCTTTATTGTGTCATGTTCCACATTTCCATTATTTTTATTTGATTCAGATAAATATGCTATGTTGTACATGAACCTGTTTGGTTTGTCTTTGTCCTCTCAAACACACTCGCCCACCGCAGGAAGAGGGCAGCCCGGAAAAACCCAGCCAGAACTCTGACGAGGAAAGATGGGACACGCCCCCTCCAAAACCGCCCCGTATCCGCAGGTAAAACCCCACCTCAAAACTTTACACTTAAACCTTCAATCCCACACAGAGCTGAAGAGTGAATTGATCCGTATTTGTACGTGAAGAATATAATTCTGCTTTAAATTGCGTTCTGCAAAGAACATTGTAAATGCAGTTTACTGTAGGTGTGGGTAAAAATTAAAAAATTCTGATGCATCACGATCTTCATTTCAACAATATCGATATTGATACTTAAATCCCAAAATAATTTTTTTACTCTATGCGCAACCCTCAACTACAATGAGAGAAAATAATTTGCATTAGCAATAAAATTTCACGCTATGTAACTATTTGTCAGCTGGCTGGTTAATGTTTAGATTTGACTAATGGAGGAGTATTCAGCAGTGATTGTGTAGTATAGTGGTGGAGTATTCAGCAGTGATTGTGTAGTATAGTGGTGGAGTATTCAGCAGTGATTGTGTAGTATAGTGGTGGAGTATTCAGCAGTGATTGTGTAGTATAGTGGTGGAGTATTCAGCAGTGATTGTGTAGTATAGTGGTGGAGTATTCAGCAGTGATTGTGTAGTATAGTGGTGGAGTATTCAGCAGTGATTGTGTAGTATAGTGGTGGAGTATTCAGCAGTGATTGTGTAGTATAGTGGTGGAGTATTCAGCAGTGATTGTGTAGTATAGTGGTGGAGTATTCAGCAGTGATTGTGTAGTATAGTGGTGGAGTATTCAGCAGTGATTGTGTAGTATAGTGGTGGAGTATTCAGCAGTGATTGTGTAGTATAGTGGTGGAGTATTCAGCAGTGATTGTGTAGTATAGTGGTGGAGTATTCAGCAGTGATTGTGTAGTATAGTGGTGGAGTATTCAGCAGTGATTGTGTAGTATAGTGGTGGAGTATTCAGCAGTGATTGTGTAGTATAGTGGTGGAGTATTCAGCAGTGATTGTGTAGTATAGTGGTGGAGTATTCAGCGGTGATTGTGTAGTATATTGGTGGAGTATTCAGCAGTGATTGTGTAGTATAGTGGTGGAGTATTCAGCAGTGATTGTGTAGAATAGTGGTGGAGTATTCAGCAGTGATTGTGTAGTATAGTGGTGGAGTATTCAGCAGTGATTGTGTAGTATAGTGGTGGAGTATTCAGCAGTGATTGTGTAGTATAGTGGTGGAGTATTCAGCAGTGATTGTGTAGTATAGTGGTGGAGTATTCAGCAGTGATTGTGTAGTATAGTGGTGGAGTATTCAGCGGTGATTGTGTAGTATAGTGGAGGAGTATTCAGCAGTGATTGTCTAGTATAGTGGTGGAGTATTCAGCAGTGATTGTGTAGTATAGTGGTGGAGTATTCAGCAGTGATTGTGTAGAATAGTGGTGGAGTATTCAGCAGTGATTGTGTAGTATAGTGGTGGAGTATTCAGCAGTGATTGTGTAGTATAGTGGTGGAGTATTCAGCGGTGATTGTGTAGTATAGTGGAGGAGTATTCAGCAGTGATTGTGTAGTATAGTGGTGGAGTATTCAGCAGTGATTGTGTAGTATAGTGGTGGAGTATTCAGCAGTGATTGTGTAGTATAGTGGTGGAGTATTCAGCAGTGCTTGTGTAGTATAGTGGTGGAGTATTCAGCAGTGATTGTGTAGTATAGTGGTGGAGTATTCAGCAGTGATTGTGTAGTATAGTGGTGGAGTATTCAGCAGTGATTGTGTAGTATAGTGATGGAGTATTCAGCGGTGATTGTGTAGTATAGTGATGGAGTATTCAGCGGTGATTGTGTAGTATAGTGGTGGAGTATTCAGCAGTGATTGTGTAGAATAGTGGTGGAGTATTGGGCAGTGATTGTCTAGTATAGTGATGGAGTATTCGGCAGTGATTGTGTAGTATAGTGGTGGAGTATTCAGCAGTGATTGTGTAGAATAGTGGTGGAGTATTCAGCAGTGATTGTGTAGTATAGTGATGGAGTATTCGGCAGTGATTGTGTAGTATAGTGGTGGAGTATTCAGCAGTGATTGTGTAGTATAGTGATGGAGTATTCAGCAGTGATTGTGTAGTATAGTGATGGAGTATTCAGCAGTGATTGTGTAGTATAGTGGTGGAGTATTCAGCAGTGATTGTGTAGTATAGTGGTGGAGTATTCAGCAGTGATTGTGTAGTATAGTGATGGAGTATTCAGCAGTGATTGTGTAGTATAGTGGTGGAGTATTCAGCAGTGATTGTGTAGTATAGTGGTGGAGTATTCAGCAGTGATTGTGTAGTATAGTGGTGGAGTATTCAGCAGTGATTGTGTAGTATAGTGGAGGAGTATTCAGCAGTGATTGTGTAGTATAGTGATGGAGTATTCAGCAGTGATTGTGTAGTATAGTGGTGGAGTATTCAGCAGTGATTGTGTAGTATAGTGGTGGAGTATTCAGCAGTGATTGTGTAGTATAGTGATGGAGTATTCAGCAGTGATTGTGTAGTATAGTGATGGAGTATTCAGCAGTGATTGTGTAGTATAGCGGTGGAGTATTCAACAGTGATTGTGTAGTATAGTGGTGGAGTATTCAGCAGTGATTGTGTAGTATAGCGGTGGAGTATTCAGCAGTGATTGTGTAGTATAGTGGTGGAGTATTCAGCAGTGATTGTGTAGTATAGCGGTGGAGTATTCAACAGTGATTGTGTAGTATAGTGGTGGAGTATTCAGCAGTGATTGTGTAGTATAGTGGTGGAGTATTCAGCAGTGATTGTGTAGTATAGTGGTGGAGTATTCAGCAGTGATTGTGTAGTATAGTGGTGGAGTATTCAGCAGTGATTGTGTAGTATAGTGGTGGAGTATTCAGCAGTGATTGTGTAGAATAATGGTGGAGTATTGGGCAGTGATTGTCTAGTATAGTGATGGAGTATTCGGCGGTGATTGTGTAGTATAGTGGTGGAGTATTCGGCGGTGATTGTGTAGTATATTGGTGGAGTATTCAGCGGTGATTGTGTAGTATAGTGGAGAGTATTCAGCGGTGATTGTGTAGTATAGTGGTGGAGTATTCAGCGGTGATTGTGTAGTATAGTGGTGGAGTATTCAGCGGTGATTGTGTAGTATAGTGGTGGAGTATTCAGCGGTGATTGTGTAGTATAGTGGTGGAGTATTCAGCAGTGATTGTGTAGTATAGTGGTGGAGTATTCAGCGGTGATTGTGTAGTATAGTGGTGGAGTATTCAGCAGTGATTGTGTAGAATAGCGGTGGAGTATTCAGCAGTGATTGTGTAGTATAGTGGAGGAGTATTCAGCAGTGATTGTGTAGTATAGTGATGGAGTATTCAGCAGTGATTGTGTAGTATAGTGGTGGAGTATTCGGCGGTGATTGTGTAGTATAGTGGAGAGTAAAATTTTTTGACATAGTCAAAATGATATATAAGATCCTAAGTTAAAGCAATACATGAATGACTTTAGTCTAAGTTCATTGACACACTATGGCATCGAACTGTATATAATTCTGATCATCTCTATGAGAATAATTCATCTGTCAAAATCCTTTCATTAGGATCATTGAGATAAACAATGTTTCACTTTTAACTTTCTCTAAAGTAAAGTGACTGATTAATTGTTACCAGTTTCCATGCCTGATTCTGGCACAGCTGCTGCTCCTCAGTCTGTTGCTCATCTTTGCTACACTCTACAAAACCATTTAATCAAATCAAAGTGTATATTTCCTACAAACTAATATCACAAAACAAGTCACACATACATTTTATGCTAATGCTTATTGGTTATCCTTAGCGAAAACAACACCTGATAAACAAGAAAAGTACGCTCCGAATGGGGTCTCTGGCGTGAGAGGCGATTGCGTTAACTCGGAGCTACCAAGCTGCATCGATTAAGCCATGAAATAAGGCATCTTATGATTTCGTGGGTTTACATAGGCTTCTGTCCGGTTTTATATTTGTCAGTCAACTATTCAAAATACATTCGGGGCTGCACTCAAAACAACAGATGGACAGATTATTTCTCAAATTCTCAGGGGAGGCAGAGCTTATCCTAGGGGAGGCACTGCCTCCCCCTAGACACGCCCCTGTGATCGAAGACGATTATTAGACGATCGAAGGTCTCATATAATATTAAATTATATAATTATAGGTCAAATATCATTTACATATTGTTAGTAAGTAATACAACAAAGCACGACGTATTGCATAACTACAAATCACCGCGAGAGCTTTCCAATATGCGCGCCACTGAGTGACGTCTGTACATCCGAAAGAGAGCACCTGTCCATCAAAAGCTCACTATCCAATCAGAGTAGATCACTGTTAAGCCCACCCCCACGAGAGGTTTGTGTCAAAACAGCAAACGAAAAACTGCGAAGCATAAGCGAAATCTGTGGCAATGTATTCAGAATCCACGATTTGCGAAAACGAATCTTTGAAAAACATTAACAAAAAATGAAGGATATTTGAAGAGCCTGTTAAATTCGTGCAACTGAGTTCATTTTTTTCATTTTAATTGTGTTTTTCTTCTTTTGTAATGGAATATTTTTGATAGTTTCTGAAAAAGTTACGTTCAGTTTTATAAAGTTACATTCATTATTATTGGCACAATCGTAATTCCATAGTCCTCCACCACTTTTATATTGGCGTAACACTAAATAAAAATTATTGAAAAAAATTTATAGAATCATGAAGTGTGTTGTTGTTTGTGACTGATGTGTGAGTGACCGCTGCAGTTGTCATGTGAATGTTCTCTGTTTCAGTCATCAGGTCGAGGGTGATGTGATGGAGGAGATTTTACAGCCACCCGAGCCACACCCCGTTCCCCCGATCCTCACCCCCTCACCACCCTCAGTGTTTCCAACGGTTACGAATGTGCGTCAAGACAATGACCGGTACCACCCCAAACCCATCCTGCACGTGCTGGCATCCAGTCAGAATCCTGACCTCAACGAGAACTACAACAAACCTGGAGACAACGCCCCAGCCCCGCCCACCCTCATGATGGAGTCGTTCTTACCCTGCGACGGGCTGGACAAGCGTTTGGAGCGCAAACTGAGCATCGAGATCATGAAAGTGCCACGTCAGGAGGGGCCGCGGAGCTTCGAGGGCAACAGTGCACTGCAGCGCTCACACGGGTTCAAACGCTCTAACACCACCAGCAGCAGCTCAGCGTCAGAGGAATCGAACGACCTGCCGCGACCCGATCACCTGCCACTGAGAGGCGTGAAGGGTCACGCCGCCTGGACGACATCCAATACTGATAGAGCGAGCTCGCCATCCGAGCGCACTGTTAGCCCCGCCCAATCCTCCATCAAATGTGCTCTGAGCTTCACAAACCCGCTGCATTCAGACTTCACTGACGCGCAGGGAGACGACAGCCGCAACACTATCTCCACAATGACCAGCATTGTGCTGCAGAGCGATCTGCCGCTGCGCGGGGTTACACGGATGTCCATCGGCAAGCAAAACCTGTCAACAGAAACAACAAGTACGCTTTAATTTCATAGTCTCATAACACACACACACACACACACGCGCACTGAATGGGATTTGAGCAGTTTAAGTGTTTGTTCATTTGTTTAAGAAAGATTGTGATGAATGTGAACAAACTCCAGTGTAAATCAGAAGAGAGTTGAGTGTGTTTGTGTGTGTGTGTGTGTGCGTCGTGTGTGTGTGTCTGTGTGCGTGTGTTTGTGTGAGGGAGCGTGTGTGTGTGTGTGTGTATGCGTGTCTGTGCGTGCGTGCGTGTGCGTGTGTGTTCTGGGTTGTGATTGCAGATCTGCATGACATGCAATAACTGTATGGGTGATGTGTGTCTCTTTCTGGTTCTCTCAGCAGTTGTGGCTTGTATGTTTGTTTATATATGTATATTTTTATACACACGTGTGTTTGTATACATATATAGGTTGATCTCTGTGATAAGCATCACAGCTTTGCAGCGGTGTTTGTGGGATATTTAGGCAGTGACGTGCGGTGATGTCTTAAAGAGGCTAGGCACTGAGTTATGAAAGCCAGATTACCTGATTTATTGTTTAAGCTAATAATACGTAATAACAGTGAACGTTACGCACAAGCGCGGCATATCAAGAAGTGTAAAAATCAGGATGAATTATTTGTCAATAAAAAAAAAAAATAAAAAAAATCAGGATGTATATCGTGTACACTCTCTCTCTCTCTCTCTCTCTCTCTATCACAGACACACACACACACACAGTGAACGTTACGCACAAGCGCGGCATATCAAGAAATGTATGTATTTTATATGTTATATATAATATATACGATTTTGTTAATATATCTTCATTAGATATTATTATACAAAATTCAGTAGTCAAAACACAGAACATATAACAGAACATAAGTTGTTTATTTTTTACAACATTATGTGCTTATTTTTTTATGTGCAATCTTCATCTTTATAACAGAAGATACAATACAACAATCCTTTACCTTTTCATTGTGGTAGGTTATATTCAGCTTCCTTTGCTCGTCAAGTGCAAGGTCGATCCGAGATTTTCCAAAGGTTTTCAGTGTAATTTGACACTGGATGTGAGCTGATGACTTTTCATGCTTGGTTAAAGCTGCGGGCAGGTTGTTCAAATCACAATATCCCGCTGAAGTCCAAACCGTCTGACTGGTTGAAAGAAGCAGGCAGGGATAGCAGTACAGCCGCTGATTGTTAGCACAGCCACATAGCCAATCTTTTCTTACATACCATCAGTTTGAAATGATCGGATAATTTTTGGGCCCTTTTGCTGTGCTAGTCCATCTAAGGCTGGCGTAGACCTCCCTCTTGCAATTAACTCATATTTGGAATTAAAATCGAGCTTAGAAGTTGGAAAAAATTCTTAATTCCGTGATTACGGCCGGTGCTGTCATTTTGATTTTGAATTTGGCGGGGATTAGGCATGTACGCTAGCTGTGGTGTAATGACGTTAGCTACGCAAATGTCCAGGAATATCTCGATTTTAATTGGTCCATGTCTGATACGTAACGGAGATGATTACGGGCATAACATATTTACGTCAAAAGGCACAGCAGATTTGTGCTTTTTGCCGTACATGTTAAAGAATACAGGATCGAAGTGCGCATGCGCAACATGGGTTTTCCGCTTGTCGTCTGCAATGAATGGACCGTAAAAGCACTGCTTATTCTACCATTTGTTTTTAGTTGATTATGCGTAACTGCTACATTTGTCATCATAACGTCTAAACAATTGGAATAACACACATATTGCATATAAATCACAAGAATAAAAAGTAAAAATACAAATACAAGTTTATTATTTAATAAACATTTTATTTTTGAATTTTGGCAGGGTAGGCAGTGCCTAGTTTGCCTACCCAGACCGCACGTCAGTGTATTTAGGTCACCTGATTCTAGCAGCTTCCTATCTCTGAGCTGGGCTTATGTTCCCTGTTTAGGGCACTCAGTAGGGTTGTGGGTATGAGGGAGTGTTTTTCACTTTCGGCTCATGTGTGTTGATTGGGGGTGGCTTGTCCTATTGTGGCGCAGGACTGGTAAAACACTGTGTAATGGTGTGTGTTAGTAACAGTCACTCTTATCTGCCTCAGACTGTGACATCAGTGAAGATTCACCCCCCCCACTTCCTGTGAGAACACCCGAGTCTTTCCTCCTGGCCGCAGGTCTGTACTGAAATACCTCCCGCCACATGAGGGCAGCACAGACTCTCAGCTCCTCTTTAATTCTCATGTTCTGCATTTTCAACATCAGAATATGAAGTTATTGTTTGAGTTTGGTCAGTTTAGTGTTGATTAACATCAGTTGCACACACACACGTCTCACAGGTGAGAGTGACAGCATGATGCTTTTAAAGGGAATATTTCACAGTAAATGTGCACATATGGATACAAACACAGACAGCGGTTTGTGTGGATCGTGTGTGTTCATGTGCCGGTGTGTGTGTTGATATTTGGGTGAGTTCTGCGACGTTCTTCGTAAAAGCAGCTGAATTCATCACTGGAGGTCAGTAGAGGTTTAATGGCTGACTTTAGTTTGGAGACACAAGGAATCACTTCCTAGTTTGTAGCTTTTCAATAAACCCTCCTAACCTCCTCCTAATGAAAATAACCTGCAATATGAAATTTAGCTCCATTTGCGCAACTCTAGTTCACTGTGCGCTTCATAAATAATGTTACTGATGTTCTCATTGTGTCTGTAATCTTCACTCTGTTCAGATGAGGTGTCTACAGATGATATTGCAGAAGAACCTTCATTACAGGTGAGACAACAGCGATTATAATCGTCCTTTTGTTTTCATCTGAAGAGATTTAATGATTTTAAATGTCTGTCTCCTTCACAGACAACTGCAGTCACACAAACCTCTGCTAGTCCTCTAAAGAGCGGTACGTCACACACATGAACACGATCAGAGCGAGAAACATTTGTGTAGATCAGGGGTGTCAAAAGAATGCCTCCTTGTAATCTTCAAGCACTCCTGAAGACCATGATAAGCTGCTTCAGGTGTTTCATAAGGTCTGCTGGACTGAGTTTGGCACTGCTGGTGTAGATGTTGATGATTGTCTCACTGGCACATGTACGGCAGCCTGTATCTGTGATTCTCAACTGGATTTACTTCAGGCCTCAGATTTGACATTAAGCATCAAGACTCTTCTAATCTTACAGTTCATTCAATATCCTTTAGTTTTAAACATTGCCCAGCAACATCTACTCTCCATTAACCCATGACCTGCACTATACATAAGTAATATTGTCATTATATTCATGATGTTAGTCAGAGGGGAACTGACCCCCACAAGATTATTTTTCTCCATTAATCAACATCTTCTGGAGTTTAGGGTTCCTTGTCACAGTCGCCTTCAATCATTGATGCCGGATGTGTTTGTGAAATTGTGTCAGCTGTGTGTATGATGAAGTTTTCTCTGTTTTAGATTCAGAGCAGAAGAGCGGAAAGAGTCCAGATCCACCGTCAGTAGCCACGCCCCCTGACCCCCAGATGGACAAGACAAAAAAGAATAAAGGCTCCGCCCAGATCAGTGAGTGACAGCACTTGTGGAAGACAATGATGTCATCGTTCTAACGCTCTGTGAGTTTCCTCATGTGTTTTTGTTTACGTCAGGATTCGGCAGCCGCTGTTCCCATCCCAAAGGCCCCAGAGACCCCCCGTCCGAGTGGACGTGACTGCGGTCGCCGCACAGTCGCTCGCACACGCCTCTTTTTCTGTCGTAAGTGCGGCTGTAGACGGTCGATGGAGACTCTGTGACCTCGTCTGACTAACACAATCAGTAACGCTACAAAGATAATCTCCCATGATGCAGCTGTTGTTCTGCCGTGCACTCGCTGGTGATAACCGTCTGCTGTACAGGAAACATGCCTTACTGTGATTGGACCAGATTTACCATGTGACTGTCACTGAAGGTGAAGCTATTCGGTATCTTTAATGATAGTTTACCATCTTTACAACGAGAGCAGTGCACACAGGGCCAGAGAACACGCCATCATCTTCATGACTGTATCTGCATTCTTCATACGTGTACAGCGCGAGCAGTAAATAATAATGATGCAAACGTACTATCACGGAATATATTAATGACACGCATGAAACCTGTCACATGTACCTCAAACCGTAAATGATTTGCCCTTGTGTTAGAACAAATGATTTCAGGGTTGTATTTTTTTTATTTGTTTGTTTTCTACCATTTTTACAGCGTACTGATCGTTCTTTTCTTTCGTTTCTTTTGTCAGGTTGATTTCTCCAAAGTCTGGTGTGAATCGCTCCAGATTGTAATGATGCTTTTGTAAATTCTATTTTAGAGGTTATTTTTGTATATGCCATTTTCTCACTTTACAAACAATGCACGATCTCATCTGTGCCTTTATAGTGTGTGTGTGTTTGTGAGAATGTTGTATGAGTGTGTGTTTGTTTGTATGTGTGCATGCGCGTGTGTTGTATGAGTGCGTTTGTGTGTGTTGTATGAGTGTGCGTGTGTTTGTATGTGTGCATGCGCGTGTTGTATGCGTGTGTGTGTTGTATGTGCGTGTATATGTTTTATCTGTGCGTGTGTGTGTTTTATATGTGCGTGTGTGTGTGTTTGTATGTGTGCATGCGCGTGTTTAATGAGTGTGTGTGTCTTTGTATGTGTGCATGCGCGTGTGTTGTATGAGTGTGCGCGTGTGTTGTATGAGTTTGTGTGTGTGTGTTTGTATGTGTGCATGCCGTGTGTAGCATGAGTGTGTTTGTATGTGTGCGTGTGTTTGTGTGTGAGTGTGTTTGTATATGTGTGTGTGTGTGTGTGTGTGTGTGTGTGTGTGTGTGTCAGATCAATAATATTTATTGCCTGTTTCAGTGTAACGCTTCAGACAGACGCGCCTGCAGCTGAAATGACAATCTGCGCTCACACACGCTCGGTCTCAGTGTCCAGTAATGTGTGAATCTGAAACAGTGTTTGTATTTAAGTGATATTACTCAGTAATCTAGTGCTACACTACTGCAGCAATGTTTCATTTGTCACAAATGTTCATCTGCTGATGAATAAGCTGCAGCACTCAAACTGTAATAAATTCAATTTCTACAATACAGCAATAAAAATATATTTGACTACCATTCAAATATGTTTTGATATATGATTTTAAAAAAAGTGTATTTTTACATTACTTTCATCAAAAAATGTAATGGTCATGGCCTGAACAAACTAACAGTAAACTTGATCCATCTTCAGAGTTTAAAACAGATTCAAGATTGCATGAATCAAAGGTAAAATGTGAAGTCCACTGAAAAACCTGCAGTAATGTGAATGCCAATGTGTGATGATTTATAGACCTGATGGTCCAGATCTGAGCTGCTGATCTCATGTTGCAGATAAAACTAAACACACCAAAGTCTCTAGCAACGCATCTGATGTATCTGGTTTAGCAGCGTCAAATTGTCACTATTGCTGTTGCGTTCCATTTCTAGACAAACAAAACAAGTTTTTGCTTGAACGACCCATCTCGCAAGTAGAGCTGTGTAATCTGTTGCTCTTGTGCACTCTCATGAATGCGGTGGGTGAAGATTTTCACTAAATAATCCATTTGAATTCATCTTAAGGCATGAGTTTCATGAATAATTAATTAGATTTCTGAATGATATTTTTGTGTTCTTTTGAAGCTTGATGAGGTGGTCACCATAAACTGCCATTGTATGACATCACTGAGCACAACATTTATTCACAAATTCCCCCTTTGTGTTCAGAAAAAATAAAGAAAGTCAATAGGTTATAACAACACAGAGGTGAGTAAACAATGACTGAATTTAAATTTTTGGGTGAACTATCCCTTTAAGAAAACATAATTTTGTCTTTTTTAAAAATGTAGTTTTGAAAATGGATTTCGTCATTACAGAATTTAAACAGTTAGACAATATATGAACTTATAAAGGGCACAAGGACGCATTTATCTTTATTAAATTATTATAGCAACCACTTTATCAAGTCGGTGACGTCACACGCTGAAACTCCACCCACCTCAGGAGTCTGCTCACGCCAAGCCACACCCATCTCAGGCCCGCTCTTCCTGTCGAGCAACATCAGACCACGCCCAAACAGATTTGCCTATTCCGTCCGTCAACATTAAGGCCACTCCCTCCATTAGCCTTCTCTTTCTGTCGATCAACACCAGGCCACGCCCTCCGCCAGCCTTCTCTTTCTGTCGATCAACAGCAAGGCCACGCCCATCCTGTGCCTGTTACACAAACAGCAGCAGCTCAAGAGAGTAAATAGAGAAAAGATGGCGGAGTTCATTCAGCTCAACAAACCCACCGAACCGAAACCCGCGAACCAAAACCGCGATCATCCTGCTCTTCATCCTCATCATCCTCCACCGGCAAAGAAGATCCGTCATGAGGAGAAAATATTCACATCCAAGAAGATGAACGGAGGCGCGAAGGAACAGAATTACACGAACGAACCGAAAAACAAGAAACCCCGAACAGAAAAAGACCGAGAGAGGGATAAAGATAAAGAGAGAGATAAAGATAAAGAGAGGGATAAAGAGAGGGATAAAGATAAAGAGAGGAAGAAACACAAAGTGGCTGCAGAAAATCACCTCAGTATAAAGCAGGAGAACGGCGCGCTCAAGTCACCGCAGAAAGGTACCGATAATCGATTTATCCCTGATCACGCACTATCTGCGGCTAATAACGAGCTGTTCTTTGGTTAAATGTTTGTGTTTATTGTGTGTATTTAATTGTATTTGTGTGTCAAACACACCCGACAGCGCGCGCTAGTTAGCTTAGCATCAGCTGCAATGTGACCCACAACAACACTGATCAAATCAATCAAATAACCCCAATAAATATCCCATAATCTCCCGCGGTAACACTGATCAAATCCATCAAATAAATATTACATAATCTCCCGCGGTAACACTGAACAAATCCATCAAATAAACCCCAATAAATATCCGATAATCTCCCGCGGTAACGCTGATCAAATCCATCAAATAAACCCAATAAATATCCCATAATCTCCCGCGGTAACACTGATCAAATCCATCAAATAAATATTACATAATCTCCCGCGGTAACACTGAATAAATCCATCAAATAAACCCCAATAAATATCCGATAATCTCCCGCGGTAACGCCGATCAAATCCATCAAATAAACCCAATAAATATCCCATAATCTCCCGCGGTAACGCCGATCAAATCCATCAAATAAACCCAATAAATATCCCATAATCTCCCGCGGTAACACCGATCAAATCCATCAAATAAACCCAATAAATATCCGATAATCTCCCGCGGTAACACTGAACAAATCCATCAAATAAACCCAATAAATATCCGATAATCTCCCGCGGTAACACTGATCAAATCCATAATCTCCCGGTAACACTGAACAAATCCATCAAATAAACCCAATAAATATCCGATAATCTCCATCGCGTAACACTGAACAAATCCATCAAATAAACCCAATAAATATCCCATAATCTCCCGCGGTAACACTGATCAAATCATTCAAATAAACCCCAATAAATATCCGATAATCTCCCACGGTAACACTGAACAAATCCATCAAATAAACCCAATAAATATCCCATAATCTCCCGCGGTAACACTGAACAAATCCATCAAATAAACCCCAATAAATATCCCATAATCTCAATCAAATGTTACATTGTAGCTATACTCTTGACTGTGATCATCTTTTATTACATTGTAATAAAATATAAGAGAAATAATTTGCATTATAACAAAAGTTGTGATATTTCACTCAGATTCTATGAATCTAAATTATAAATAGTTGAATATTTCTGTGTTATCTGTTGTTTATATATTACTGTATGTTGTTACAGTGTAGAATCGCGTCCTGGAACACGCATGTAATAAACAACATGTTCTTACTAGGGCTGCACAATTAATCGAAATAAATCGAAACCGCGATATGACCGTGTGCGATTATTAAACTGGAAGGGCTGCGATTTAATGAAATATTCTGCACTCTTCCAAGTGTATTTGCGCTGCAGTCTATATTAAATTAGCGCATTATTACAGTGTTTTCAGATCGGTTCTGT
The DNA here is from genome assembly GCF_025860055.1 of Xyrauchen texanus. NCBI lineage: Eukaryota > Metazoa > Chordata > Actinopteri > Cypriniformes > Catostomidae > Xyrauchen > Xyrauchen texanus. The sequence continues at coordinate 28,890,112 of NC_068320.1, read as the reverse complement.
TCTCCACAACTCCCGCTCATGCTTACAGTAACAGAAGTGCTCAGAGTTCAGTTTGTTTACATGCGCTAAACGCTTTATTTACACTAAACTGGCGCGTCCTGCGTGAAGCCGTTTTTATTATTATCTGCGGTAGCAGTATCTCAGTCTCCGCAAGGCACCGGTATCATAATAATAATGCAGATTACAAGATGGAGTATAATTCAGACATCTTTATTAAATGATTGCTGAGCAAACAGCATTAACAGAAACATCTCTTCAGTCTCCCGTCATTTGTTTACCTCACGAGAGAGCGTGTCGCACTTATTACAGTCCCCGCGGAAACAAGTGAAAGCGGAACTAATATTACCAACATCCACACAATGAAAAAAGGAAGGAATGTACATATAATAAATCTATATAAAATATTTAGTTACTGTACTATAATGCATTACTAAATTAAATATAATAAAATAATGAAATGGTGACAAACTAACCAATGGGTCATCAGTTCAACTTCAGTTTGACATTAAGCCTCATTCTTTATCTTATATACAGTAAACAATAGTTTGTATACATCTACTAGTTTTTAAGGCCTAGAATAAAGAGTAACAATTATATTTTGTGTTTATTGAATTATTCAATCAACTAACATTATTTTTGATAGCAACAACTGGTTTTAGCAACAGGGAAATGTAGTTAACAGTGACATTGAGCAGAACGTTTATATATAACCAGTGTTGACCGCTGCTGATAATAAAAGTTCAATGATCAGCATCGATTGATGAGATGAAAATTGGAGATCAGTGTCAGATGTTAAAATCCTGATTGGCGCATCCCTAATATTCAAGGGCTGAGATCCTGTCACAAAATGGACAATACACGGTGGATGGGAACATTTGGGTATGAAGAAGACTTTGTTTCACTGTTTATATATTTATTTATTTGTGGTTGAACTGATAAAAGGTCTCAGTTTGGTTCTTTTTAAGAGGGCTCAAGTGTGAAAACCTCCATGTGGAAAACATTACCATCATAATCGCAGTTCAAATCACAATGACAATATTTCTCAAAATAAACGCAATATGACTTATTGTCCATATCGTGCAGCCCTAATTCTTACTGTATTTTTTTAGATGATATTCTTTAGATGTTAATAGCAACATGTAATACAGCCACTGTAAAATAAAGTTGTACTAAAATAATACTTATAACTTTACTTTAATAGGCGACTTATAAGGTCAGCTGGAAGAAATGAACAACGTGACTATAAATGACACTCTCTTGGCCTAAAAGTGAACAGCCCTAAAAATGTTCGACTCATTGATCAATGCCCTGACAAGTGAACTAGGGAGCTGACTGAGATGCACCCTAGTAAAAGATCTTGTCTTTGTGCAGGTTAAACTTAATGATACCACGGAAGAAACGGGCTAGAGGGCTTCCAGCTAGCTCGATATTAACATAAACGTAAACATGCAGAAAAAACACTGAGCCTGTAATAAATCAACTTCAAATAGGCCTCTTTTTGTTCTTATCTTGTTGTTCAGCAGTTAAAGTTCATTGAAATATTCATGATTGGGTCAAAATTATTGTAATTTGATTCTAATTTCCTTTGTAACAAGTTTAACGGCAGGTGTCACATGACAGCATTTACACGTCTGTGCTGCGCGTTTAGTTCAGGAAAGAGAGAGACGGAGATGCTCGAGAGACATCAAGTGTTTGAGCTTCCTGTTACGTCTCATGTGTTTCTCACTTTCAGATCACACCATCAAAGACAAAGAGAAACAGAGAGACCGAGAGAAGAAGAGAGAGAGAGAAAAAGATGAGAAAGAGACGGAGAAACGCAAACACAAGCTGATGACGGAGATCAAGAGAGAGAACGGAGAGGTGAAGATCCTGCAGGTGACAGGTGAGACTGATTTAGTCTGTTTGAGTCCACTTCCTCTAGATCAGCTCAATCCTGAGGACCTGCAGTGCTGAACTGTTATTGAACACACCAGATTAAACTTATTTCCTGAACTGAGTGTTTGAAGAAATCGTGCAACGTCGTGCGACGTCCAACAATGTGCTAGAAACTGAAATTGAAAACCTAAACTTTACCTAAAACCACAAACGCATCAGAATTAAAGAGAAAAAGCTTTTCATTAGGCCTGTCAATTAAATGGGTTAATTTAGTGTGATTTAATCATTTGATAAATATTGTGTTAAATAAGGAATATTCCTATAATCAGAGCAATTCAAGCTTGATGGCAGTACAGGAAAACTCACCTCATCTAACCAATGAGAGACGGCTCACGCTTCCACAGATGACTCCGAGACATCTGAACGGAGCACAATAGAGTGTAGGGATCGTTTCAAACTATGTTTAACTTGACACAGCGTCCTAAAATCCCAGCACTTATGACTAGAGATGCTGAAAACTAGTTACTAGTTAGACTGGTAAGACATGTATTAATACATTTTACACGGCACTTTTTATGTGATGCTCCTAGAAGTCTGTACCAATGAAACGCTTTCAGGTGCTTCATGTAGTTGCAGCTACACTCCAGTATTTTGAGGAAAACATTCATTTTTATATATTCTTTGGCATGTTGATCAAAAGCCTTTCTCTTGTGACAGGATGTTTGAGTTCAGAAATAAAGCGTCTGAGAGGCGTGTTCTCTGTAACGGGTGTCGTGTAAGTTAAAATCATCTCTCTCTTGTGCTATAGGTGACCGAGAGAAACCCAAGATCAACTCGGCTGAAGATTTACTGATGAAGAAGGTGAAGAAGAAAAAGAAAAAGAAACATAAAGAGGGTGAAAAGTGCAAACGGCCAAAAATGTTCAGCAGATCCAGCCAGACGGTTTGTTCTGATCTGGGCAACCTGATGTCCGTATCTGGAGCAGAATTCGAGCCTCCTCTTCCCATCCAGCAGGGCTGCGCTGGTGGGCTGAGACAGGAAGAGAATGGCGGACAGAACTCGAGCACGGCAAAAGCTGGAAAACCGGCTGGACTGGATTGTCTGGAGTTTGGCCGTCTGGTTCACGTGGAGCAGCAGCCGAATGGCGGCGCTCTGGTTCTGCACGCGTACAGCAGTGAACTCTCAGTTCTGTCTCCTGTGGAGATGCAGAGGTTCGCTGAGGAGTTTGTCAAGTTATCGTTCAGCGAGGACAGCGACAGAGCTGCCAACTACGTGATGGGGGTGATTCACGGCGCCGCTGCATACCTCCCTGACTTCCTGGATTATTTCTCTAGCAAATTCCCAAACTCGCCTGTTAAAATGGAAATCCTGGGAAAGAAGGACATCGAGACGACTACTATGGCAAACTTTCACACTCAGGTAGGTAAACAAACACACATTTTGTTGTACAGTCATGTGACTAATAAAGTAATAGATGCAGATACACCGCTGACACCTTGGAAAAGATCTTCAATAAAGTTTCATACCGCCGGCATTAGGATCCGCAAGCAACCTATCTTCCCTTCTGCTAAGGAGGGTACAGCTACAGGCATACCTAGTTGCTTAAGCCACTGTCGAGGTAATCTTCACGGAGTGCGTATCAACATCTATACATCTCCAAGCTGTATACAAATAAACAGCTTTTAGTTTGTGAGTAAAACAGAATGCCTGTTGTATTTTATTAATTCATTAAAGTTAGCGACTGTCAATCTGTGCATATTTCTGACATCCATAACCCTATTTGCTATGCACTAATTATCCAGTTCACTGACTGAATGTTACATTAACAATAATTTTATAATGGACAGAATATTTAAACTGGCTTCGTAAAGGCAACATACTCTGAATTGTCTACTTCAAAACATGTCTACCATCTCTATAACTGATGTTTTCATCTGTTTGTGTGTTTTCATGTGCAGCTTGTTTGACCAACTGACATAGACATATATTATGCATAAATTATGCAAATAAATTGCTTCGAACTGTAAGTTGCAGGATCTTTCAGATTATGAAAAATAACCCGATTTATATTCTGGAAAATACAGTCGTTTTGATCAAAAATCGATTTAATCACCTTTTATGCTATTTTAACTTGCTGGTATGGCAAATCAAAAACTACCAAATACAGATGAGTGTGATGTCACTCCAATGGGTTTGTAAATCGTGTGTCTGTGTGTGTTAGTGAGTGTGTACATGTGTGTGATGTAAAGCAGTTCATGAATTGGAACACTTCAGCGAAGAGGAAACCTTCAAGGTTAGCAAAATATAGTGTTACGCTGCAGTACACTGGCGATGTTATTTTTGAATGGATGTTAATGATGGAGATGCTTCAGTATGTATATTAAACTGCTCATTACTTAAAAGAATATTCTGGGTTCAATACAAGTTAAGCCCAATCAACAGCATTTTTTTCTGTTAAAATCTTTTATTGATTCAAATAGTTGACACAGAAAAACAAAACAAATATTCATTGAATCAATATTTAACTCCCTCTATTACCCCTCTCAAATCACCCACCCCGACTCCTAACGAACATCCCATGGTCATACATAAGTACACACATACACACACACAAAAAGTAATATTAATAATAAAAAAATGTAAAATCTGGAATTGCATAAGGCGCACCCTTGAATCTCTAGCTGTAGACTTGATGTTTTTTAGGATCCTATCCCACACTCCCCCCTCCAATACCACGTTTAAATGTTTCTCCCATAATCTCTTGATAGAAGTTGAAGCTCAGTCCCCCAGACTCTGAATTAATAAGGAGTAATACACTGATGCCTCATGACCTTTTCCAAAAACAGTAATCATTTCTCTTTAAGTATCTGCCACTTTGAGAGAGGTACAGAGCAGGTGGTGCAGCTGTAAATACCTAAAGAACTGAGATCTGGGGATCCCAAAATGTTGAACCAAATTTTCAAAGGATCTCAACACTCCACTCTCATACAGGTCACCGAGTGTAGTAACCCCCCTCACAACTAGGGTGGCATAATTCAGAAGTCTATTAAATGTAAGGTCATGCAGACTTGGAGGATCTTGCTGTAATACGTCGATCGATCACTGCCATTGAGACAGAGTTCTCAGAGTTGGTTACAATTGTGGGGGACGTAGAGAAACGGAGCGATTATCTGGAGTCATCGGAAAGGGGATTAGCTGCTAATCCGCTAGCAACCAACGTGGATTTGGAACGCGTTTAGGAAAAGTTAGAAGACTTTGAGAATTGTACTCGGCGAAACTACATCTCAATTGTTGGAATTCCTGAGAATGAGGAAGCCAGAGATGTTGAAATTCCTCGACAAGCTCTTTCCGAATCTGGTCAACATAACAAGCCATAAGCTGGAAATTGAACAAGCTCACAGGGTCCGGCTCAGAGATCCACTGAGGGAGACAGGCCCCGATCCATTCTGGCCACATTTCTGAGATCTTCCGATAAAGATCTTGTGTTACACGATGAATAAAGGAAGGCTTTCTTGGAAGAAGCACAGCATTCTTTGTACAGATTTTCATTAGAATTCGATGAGAGAAACGTGATTGATTCATGTAATGCAAGAAACTCATACATCAACGGAAGGTCACTTTTGCACTGGTGTTCCTGGCCAAATTGAGAATAGATGCCAAGGATGGCCGCAAAATATTTACATGTCCCCAACAAGCAATGTCCTTCAAGTCAATGGACTGAGTGTAAGTCACTGTGTGATGCAGCCGAGTGGACTTGACTCGCTGATCATTCACTTGATCGTCTGAGGAAACTGGGTTCCTTTTTATTTTTTGTGCTAGTTCCGCCTAGCGGCTGGAGTTTGTTTTGTGGATGAACACTCCTTCGGAACAGTATGTGGTTGAATCTACATGTTGTTTATTCTGCCTATTGGTTGGAGTTAGTTTTATAGATTATTTTTTGTTGTGTAATTTTGTCTCACAAAATTTGTATAGAATCAGTAGACTCGAGCAATCAAAAGTTGTCGCAGGGACTCGTAGGCATACATCATCTGTTTGAGTAGAGGGATGGATGCCAGTTTGCGCTGTTGTGCGTGGGATTAATGCTCGCGTTTTTGTTTTGTTTTTTGTTCTGGGGGAAGTTCGGGGTTTGTTTGTTGCTCTAATGTTGGAATGTGGTCTTTATATTCTTTTTGACAATCTACTTTTTCTAATATGGTAAATGTTAATATGGGTTTACTATCTCTCCCCACGTGGAATGGGTTGGGGCATCCCATAAAAAGGAGGAAGGTTATTTCTCTTCTTAAGTGTAAGAAATATGACACATAGTGTTTCCTCAAACTCATCTTTCCCCACAGGAAGCTGAAATATTTGGGAAGATATGGGATGGACATGTTTTCTTTAGTGCTGTCTTGAGTAAGAGCAGGGGAGTCATTACATCGATAAATAAACATCTACAGTTCAAAGGTCTTAAACAGATTAAATATAATTAGGTAGAGTCATTATTGTTTTAGCAGAAATTCAGGGTAAAATTTGATTTTGGCTAATATTTACATACCTAACGCTTTTTTATAGCTCTTGATAATTTGGGATTGGAATATATTGATATTGCAAGCCGCTGGCTTCGCTTGAGCACATAAGTGTCTTTTAATGTCTCCAGAGTCCGAGGATTTTGAATTCTTTGACATTGTCTTCATAGAACAGTGAAGAATCAGAGTGTATTGAATCTTATTGGTTCATGACACAAAGTATTAAAACTAGCAAAGTGTGCAGAGCTCGCCGTTCACGTGTCCGAACCACACATGGCGCCACGCGACTCCCCAATCAACAGCATTTGTAAATGTTGATTGCCACAACAATTTATTTTGACTTTAAAAAGCTTATAATGGAAGTCAATGGGGTAAATTTTTGGAGAGTTTAAAGGCAGAAATGTGACTCTTGTAATTTTATAAAAGCACTTTTTGAACTGTAAAGTTCTTTAAATCATCGTTTTAAGGTTTGTTGATGTTAGGGATGGGCATTTAAAAAAAATATTATATTCGAATATTTGGGCTCATAAGAAACACATATTCGATTATTTGTTTATTTAAATTGTTATTTTTTTATAATTTAAGTTTGTCACCATTTCTGTGCTGCGAACAAGCTGATATGGTTATATCGACAACAGGCTGACATTTTATATGCTGTTTTTTTTTTTTTTTTACATTGTTTAATGAGTGTAAACAAAAAATGTCCAGAGAAAAGCATTTTAAGCTCACCCAGAGCGAATAAAATAAAAACAATCGTATCATATGCATATCATGTTTCACATGTTCTTGTTACGAAGCATATCCACACGCTCAGGTGAAAGTCGGCTCCTTGGTCTGTGAACAATCAGGCCGGCAGCAGTGAAAACACGCTCCGCCGGCACAGACGGTGCAGGAACACACAGAAAACGGAGTGCTAAACGACCAAGTTTCTTGAAGCGCTTTGTGTTAGCTGTCCACCAATGAATAAGATCTTCATCTGGTGGAATGCATGGTCCATTAAAAACTGTTCCCAATCGTCTCAGCAAGACCCTCTGTAATCATCACTGAAGAACTGTCTCAGCCATCTCAGACGAGTGGGCTCTGTGTCATCCTCTCCATCATTGATCACTCATAGCAAGGGAAAGGCTCTGATATTGTTCAAAAAGTCTTTCTCTTACTGCTTTTCATCGAGGAACCTGAGGTGTTTGCCGAGGATCTTGGGCGGATACGAGAAGAGGTGTGTTCCCTGCGTTCTGCAAGTTAGCGGTGTATGTTCTTTGGTTGAGAGATGCTGCAACATTTCAGTCACTCTCTGTGATTCTCCACTGCTCATCTGAATGTGTCTGTAGATACAGATCAAATAAATGAATAAGAAAAACTGAATTGTAGCCTTATTCAGCATGGCCAGTTTATATAATTTAATTTGAAATGAATCATTTAAATAAATGCTAAAACACTGGACTGGAGTATTTGTTCGTTTGAACTATATAATCTGTAGATAAACCTGGATAGAAGGCTTTACACGAGTGGATACATCATACATGTAGTTTTTGCCACCCAGTGCTTCACTTGCTATTTTCAGAGACTGGAGAACAGGTAACATTTCCTCAATTGTCTGCCAGTGATCATCGGTGAACTCCAGAGTTGTAGCATCCGCCAGCTTGGTTATGGTCCTGTCAGAGAGCACCGCGGTGATCGCCCAGCGTTGTTAATGCAAAGGTGCAAGCATATCAGCAGCCGAATTCAAGCACGTTTTGCAGTATTGCACAAGCTTGTGCGAAGGCAATTCCAACTGTCTTTCTGTTTGAGTGCATTTGAGGCAATCGTGCTATGGTGGAAATGTCGTACAAGTTTACTACATGCACCAATGAGCCTATTTATGCTTGCAGCTTTAAATGCATTATTGATGGCCAACTGAAGCGTGTGTGCAAAACAAGGTACAGATTCCCAGTTCACGTCTCTGTTTGCAGCTACCATATTGCTAGCATAGTCATGCATGCACGTGACCACTTTCCTGTCCAGGCCCCATTTTTGTACATATGTTATCAAATGATCCGCAAGGTTGGAGCGGATCAGCGGAGTGTCGCACTTATATTGCTAGGGTTTGCAGGACATCACTGTTAGTGAGTAAAATAATTTCTGCAGAGCCACACACCCACTAGAAGCCTATGTTCGACTAAGGAACATCGCCTTGTTGTTCCAACACAAATAGGCACCAGAACACTTTCCCGGATTTTCAGCTTCATCATACCACGTTGGTGGAATGACCTTCCCAACCCCATCCGTGAAGCAGACTCACTCTCTGTCTTCAAAATACAACTTAAAACGCATCTTTTTCAAGAGCACTTAACTGGTCACTAACAAAAAACTAAAAGTTTTACTCATTTGCACTTGTATATGTTGTGAATACTATTCTGATCCTTTGTAGTGTGGCACTTTTGCACCAATGTCTCCTAAAGATGATTTGCTGATGTTTTCTTCTTTTGTAAGTCGCTTTGGATAAAAGCATCTACCAAATGAATAAATGTAGTGATGCAACGAAATGAAAATTCTGAGCCGAAACCGAAAATTCAGGATGCACTTGCATTTAAAAACGTAAAGTTTTTTTTTTATATATAATTGTATCAATATTATACTTTTTAATTAATGTAATGAATCTGAAATGGAACAACTATAAACCAATAAAATGATCACACTTTTATTGAAAGTAACGCACCAAAATTGGACAGAAAATATATTAAAACAATCTTAAATAATAATATTCTTCATTCAGTTCTTTAACAATCAAATTGAACATTTGTTTTACCAATTTTCCAAATAATGTAACGTTCTAGAAAACTATAATGATATGCAAAACAGCAGTCAAGTAATTAACTTAGCAGCTCTAGGCTAGCATCTTCAAATACAACAAGTTTAAATATGCTACTTATGAAAACAACAGACAGAACGTCAGAGGGCCTCTATTCTGTTTATGTCAACATATTTCCACTTTAATTGGAAAACAGCAGTAATAGAACAAACTGTAAACGACAGATGTAGCCTCAAGTGGAGAACAAAGTTTTGCAGGGCTAATTTTAATGTAATTGCTATACACACAGCAAATTGGAGTGTTTTCTATTTAAGTAAAAGTGTCAGGTTCCTCTTCTCATCAAGAACTGAAGAGTCACTCTCTCTCTGTGCTGGTGCTTTGGCAGATAAATACCTGCGTGCAATCCACGCAAGCAATGGAAGCGATCATTGTTCATGCACCAGTAGTCTGTGCTAGTGCTCTGCTGTGGATCGGGACGCTTTCCTGTAGAATCTTTGTCAGAAACTTTGAAGTATTTCCACACTGCTGACATGATCGGCCTTTGCTGGGTAGCACCGTGATAATGGCTAGATCGATCGAGAGTCAAATCTGAGCACTGAGGGGTGGGGAGGTATATATTTTCGGCTCATATTTTCTGGCTTTTTTCTCTTTCGGCCAAAAACCAAAAATGTAATTCGAATATCGGTGCATCCTTAAAACTGTTCACCTTACCATCAGCAATAAAATGGCACGTTACAGCGACATAGGACTCTGTTGTTAATGCTGTCCAACTGTCAGATGTAATGGCCACAAAGTCTACTGTCCCTAAAATAGATTTGACTTTGGAAACCATGCTTTCATGTTGAAGCTCTACTATTGCTGTTAGGGTTTTCCGTGAGGGAATGTCTGGCTCAAGAAACTGTATAACTTCCTTTAAACCCTTCTGCCTCAACTCATCTCTCGATCATTTTTGCCATCAGATGAGGTCTTCTCGGCTCGCTCGGGGGTACATCTGCGCCTACCTGCAGTCGTGAATGCAGTGATGGGCAGCGGTCGTTCCTCATTCAACTGGTCAAAAATGACGGTTTGGATTTCAGATGATTTCTCATTGTGGTGGTGCTGTTATGATAATTCTGTTTCTCCTGACAAAGTTTGCACACGATGTTGATCATTTTGATCAAAGTAATTCCAAACTTCGCTGCGCCTCGAGGCAGATGACGTCATTCTGTCATCAAATACAATCAACTTGTCTCCACAGTGCCACGCAATGCATTTAGTTATAACTGTGAGGTTTAGTTCAGGATTTATCATGGATTCAGTGCATTTACAGCCAGCAAAGCCACATTTAAACACATTCTAATAGTATTTTTATTTTCCGAATCATTATTGCCGATCGAATATTCGACTAGTCGTGCACACCCCTAGCTGATGTTACATCGTCATGGCAAGGAAGTAGTATAATTGTCTCTATCTTCACACAGATGTGGTCAGTGCGTGATTTAATGACAGTAAAATCATGTTAACACACATATTGTTTACGTCTTGTGTCTATACTTGTGAAACAGTATTTTAATGTTTACAGATTAAACCCCATTGACTTCCATTGGAAGTGTCTTACTGGAACACACATTTGTGCTTTTATTTGAAAGAAAAGGAGGGTCGATTGTGGAAAGTAGGGATGATTTACCACAAATGCTGTTGATTGAGCTTAACTTGTACTGAACCCGGAATATTCCTTTAATGAATTGACCTCCTGTCTGCTAATCTTCAACATGTTCACACTAAATCCTTTTGGAATGAACAATATGTGGAGCTTACTTGGATAAAATAGCTTTTTTAATAAGAGACGTCGCAGACAATTTTGCGACAGGTATGTGTCAGTTTACGGCTCTCCCCATTTATTAGTGTGTTCTCCCCAAATGATCACTCACTGTCACGACATGTACGCTGACCGTTACACTCTCTCCTCTGGTCGAGTTTGTATCTCAGGATAAAAGAATCTGGATGAGTCACTTCTGAAGGCATAGGCAACCTGGACTTCAGTGATGTCATCAATCCCACAATGCACTGCGCATCTCACACAGACACAAACATGTTGCTGTCTTACTGTATTTATGAACATTAACATGCTCAAAGCATCTCTCTCTATATATATATACACTTTTAAAAATATCAGTACTTTGGTACGATGTCGATACTAAAATAAAAAAGACATTGCGATACCAGAGTCAATGTGAAGCACACAGCACATGCAGACTATATTACACAAGCAAAAGTGCTGTTGAACTGAATACAAGTTTTCCTATTTTCATTTGTTTAAAGTTTTATGGATTCATTTGATTAGACAATTTTGATGATAATATTGAATGAAACTAAAACATGGAATTCAGAAAATCTCAAATGAAAACATGCATTTGTTTTAATGTATTATTTACATTGATATTTAACTTTTTAAATGGGCAAAAGGAGTGTGTTCAATGGCATTTTACCCATTTATGATGTGGTATCGAATTTTATTGGTAGTAAAGACTACTAAAAATCTTATGGTGTCAACCCATATATATATATATATAATACATATTTCTGCATTAGATTTGAGGGGTGCTAGTTTTAGGGCTGGACGATATGGCAAAAAATATTTTCACAATATTCTTTTTCCATATCATTCGATATCGATATTTATCACAATATTCAATCACATTTGCAAATATATTTTAGAATTTCCAAAAAACGAAATAGTCTTTACAAAACTTGTTTGGGGGCCGGACACCGCCAATGCAGTGATGTCTGAGGGATCTTCTGTGAAAATATTCTAATATTTTATAGAGTTTATCAAGTGCAGTTGGATATGAATGTTATAAGATGATCTGTTCATTTTCAAATCGTTGACAAGCCTACAGCAGGACTGCTAAGAGGACGCCGGCGCCTTCAGCCGCCTTCGAAGCCTTCTGCTACGCCATCTGGCGCGCGTCACTGATATCCTTTTTTACTTACAAGTGTTCGCCTCTGCGACGCTTTTGATTTAAGTAAAAGAGCAATTTTCGAGGTGTTGTTCCAAATGCCTTTTAACCTGCGCCTCGTGCAGAGGCCCTCTTCCTGACGGGGACCGTCACGTTATCTGCACTCGCTGCCTGGGACCTGACCACGCAGAAGCTGCTCTCATTCAGGGCGGATGCCCCGAATGTGACTCCCTGGGCCTCGCCGAGCTGCGCGCTCGCTTTGCCGCCTTCGCCGCAAACGAGCCTGCTTCCACCGTGCTGCCGTCTCCTCCGTTCGAGCCGCGCAAGAAAAAGCGCCGCTCACAGAGGCTGCCAGAGCATGCGGAATTCAGTGACGTCACGCCGGGCCAGTCCCCGCGTGCTTCACCACTACCCAAGAGCTCCCCGCCGCCAGTCCATTTCACGCAGGCGGACCAGCACCCCTCCAACAGAGCGGTGGGTCTCATCTCTTTCGGTGCGTCAGGGGACGACGGTGAAAAGGATGACAGCCTTTCTATTGACGCTGCATCCGACGACTGGCCGGGCCCGGCCTTCGACCCCGCACCGTCGATATTAGCGGACACGAGCACGGGCACCAGCATGGACTCTGAGATCGTCCGCATCCTGTCCAAATCCGTGGAAGACCTCGGGCTCGACTGGTCTTCTCCGGAAGAACCCGCCCGCAGCCGGCTGGACGAGTGGTTCCTGCAGGGGCGCCGGCAGGCCTCTCGACAGAGACCCTCCCCTTTCTTCCCCGAAGTTCACGACGAACTCACAAAGTCGTGTAAAGCCCCGCACTCTGCTCGCCTGAAGCCTTCTTTCTCTTCCTCGCTCTCCTCGGTGGACTGTGCGAGAGAAAGAGGCTACGAGGGAACCTCGCCCCTCGAGGAGGCTGTGGCCAACCATCTGTGCCCACCCTCCACCGCTGGATGGAAAACCAAAGCTTCTCATCCCTCGAAGCCCTGCCGATCTACCTCAGCTCTCGCCGGCCGCGCATATGCCGCCGCCGGGCAAGCTGCGTCAGCGCTTCATTCCATGGCTGTTCTACAAGTTTATCAGGCCAAACTTCTCCGCACCATGGACGAGTTGGGACCTGAACCTGAGGCTTTCAAGGACCTGCGCAGCGCAACTGATGTAGCCCTGCGAGCCACAAAGGCCACGGCCCAATCCATCGGCCGGGCCATGGCTAACCTGACTGTCCTTGAGCGCCATCTGTGGTTGACGCTAACAGAGATGAAGGACGCGGATAAGGCGCCATTTCTTGACACGCCTATCGCTCCAAGCGGCCTGTTCGGACCGGCGGTAAAAGAGTTTGCTGAACGCTTCACTGAAGCTCGGAAGGATTCGCAGGCTATGCGTCACTTCCTGCCCAAGCGCTCCAGCTAGTCTCAGAGCCGCCAGAGACCGCCTCAGCAGCAGCAGCGAGCCAGGGCGGTGCCTCCCAGCCAAAGAGCAGACCTGAAATGGACGCTCGACGCCGCTCGCATTCCGCTAACCGAAAGAAGCCGCCTGAGCAATGGGGTCCTCGGCCCAAGATCGTGCTGAACCTTGAGCCTCGTAAGTCTTCCTAGCAATAGGAAGAAAAAGAGAGAGTGCGTGTCTCGCAAAAGCCGGACCACTCTCTCTAAAACGTGTGAAACATTACCCACCTGCAATCAAACGCCATTTTAACGGCAACACACAGAAATCACAAAAAGAGTCATTTTCTGCCTGTGTCACTAAGGGGTCACGTGTCCACACTAAAGTGTGCATTCCCACGTATCAATACTGTCCAAACAGTACCGAATACTTCCCCAGCTCCAGCTGGACGTACCATATATGTAGATCCTGTGCCTGTTGTCATGTATGCACCACTACACGCAAGCACTGTTCCCACAGTTATAAACACTTCCCCAGTAAAAGCGGGAAATGCTATAAAGGTAGCGCGCGTGCTTGCTGTCCTGCATGCACCCCTACACACAAACACTGTATGCATAGCCAAAAACCCCCCGCCGCGAGCAGGAGGCTTTATGAAAGTGGCGCGCATGCCTACTACGGTATATGCACCCCCACCCATAAGCACTGCCCATACAGTTTCAAACAGTTCTCTGTCTCATGCCGCAAGCATCACAGATGCGACGCGCGAGCCAAGAAACTCCCTGCTAAGAGCGGGAAGCTTTATGAAAGTGGCGCGCATGCCTATTACAATGTATGCACCCCCACCCGTAAACACTGTCGATACAGTTTCAAACATTTCTCCAGCTCATGCTGCGAGCATTTCGGAGATAGCGCACGTGCCTGTAATCTCACACGCACCCCTGCACTCGGCACTCAACAAGGCTGCTCAGCGCGCGCCCGCACCTCTGACAGCTGTAAGCTTAGTGTTAGCACAAGGCAATTTGCCGGTGGGGCCCATACGTCACTGCGACATGCCCCCAGCCAGCATTCAGCCCATATCTGTGCGAGCAAAAGCCTGGGAGAAAATCCCTGACATGCCGAAATGGGTTTTGAACATAATAAAACACGGTTACTCGCTTCAATTTGCTCGCAGACCACCCCGCTTTTCAGCAGTGGTCGAGACGAAAGTGAGGAGAGATGTGTCACATGTTCTACACACCGAGGTGCTCAAACTAATAGAGAAGGGCGCTATAGAAACTGTTCCTCTATGAGCGAGGCAGGTTTTTACAGCCGCTATTTTCTCGTCCCGAAAAAGGACGGTGGCCTCCGCCCCATCCTAGATCTCAGACATCTGAACAAAGCTTTAATGATTTGCTCGTTCAGAATGTTAACGACCAAACATATCCTTGCGCAAGTTCGCCCCGGGGATTGGTTTCTATCAGTGGATTTGAAAGACGCTTACTTTCACATTCCGATAGCGCCTCATCACAGGCCTTTTCTGAGATTCAGCTTCGAGGGACAGTCATACCAGTACACAGTACTACCATTCGACCTATCATTGGCCCCCCGTACATTCACGAATTGTATGGACGCAGCACTTTCCCCCCTGAGACAGCGGGGAGTGCGAATACTGAATTACCTCGACGATTGGCTAATCATAGCACAATCAGAGAGTCAGTTAACGACGCACAGATCTTGGATTATCAGCCATCTAGAATGCCTGGGTCTGAGAATCAATTTTGCAAAGAGCGTGCTATCCCCCAGCCAGAATATCTCTTTTCTGGGAATAGTGCTAGACTCAGTGCAGATGACGGCGGGCCTCTCATCAGAGCGCGCGCACTCTATTCGACGCCTTGCAACATCATTCAGACCGGGCGCGCGTGCCTCCGTCAAACGATTTCAAAGGATGCTCGCTCTGTACTCCAGCTAGGATTGTTGCACATGCGTCCTCTCCAACGCTGGCTCAAGAGCCGTGTCCCCACTCACGCGTGGCGCTCGGGCCACTTTTTAATCAGAGCAAATCACGGCTGTATAAAAGCCCTGACGCCCTGGAAAGCCGTCGACTGGTATCGAACCGGCGTGAGTCTGGGCGTGAACACACAGAGAAAAATGATCACGACAGATGCCTCCAAAATAGGATGGGGGGCCCTTTACGAGGGCAGGCCTGTCTCCGGCTTTTGGTCAAATCCGGAAAAGCGCCTACATATAAACTGTCTGGAAATGAAAGCGGTCGCCTTGGCTCTCAGAGCCCTGCTTCCATACCTGAAAAACGAACACGTCCTGGTCCGAACGGACAACATGACGGTAGTATCGTATATAAATCGCCAGGGTAGACTCAGGTCGAGCTCCCTAAACTCTATGGCCAGGGAGCTCATCTCATGGTCACAGCACCACTTGCGCTCGCTGAGAGCAGCGCATGTGCCAGGCGTCCTGAACCAGGGAGCGGACATGCTGTCCAGAGACAAGGTTCTCCCAGGAGAATGGTCTCTCCACCCCCTGACGGTTCAGTGGTTATGGCAAACCTTTGGCAAGGCAGAGGTCGACCTCTTAGCCTCCAGGGAAAATGCGCACTGCCCCTTTTCTTCTCAAAGAGCACGGACGCGTTCGCCCAAGTCTGGCCGAGCCGCCCCTTGTATGCTTTTCCCCCCGATCGCGATGCTACCTCAGGTCATCAGTCGGATCAGGGAAGTGAAATGTGCAGTGCTCCTGGTAGCCCCTCTCTGGAAAAACGAGACGTGGTTTCCAGAACTGATGCAGATGATGCAATCTGCCCCATGGCCAATTCCGCTGAGGCTAGACCTTCTCAGGCAGGCCAACGGGATGATTCGTCATCTCTGCCCGATCTGTGGGCCCTCCATGCATGGCCCCTCATCGGGTTCTCGAGAACCTCCCCAGTGGAGTTTTGAGAACCATCACGGAGGCGCGAGCGCCCTCTACGAGACGCTTATATGCCCAAAAGTGGAAAGTGTTCAGTGACTGGTGTGATACCAAGAGCTTGAACCCCAAATCATGCGAGATACCAAGTGTACTCGCCTTTTTGCAAGAGCTGCTGGAGGCGGGCCGCACACCCTCCACACTCAAAGTCTATGTGGCTGCCATAGCGGCATCACACAATCCTGATAAAGGACGTTCATTAGGGAAAAACGACCTAATCATTAGTTTCCTAAGAGGCGCTAGGAGGATGAACCCCCCTCGCCCCCCCTCGGTGCCGATCTGGGACCTGGCCACGGTCCTGGATGCACTCAAGAGTGCCCCGTTTGAACCTCTCCGAACCGTGCACCTTAAACGGCTCTCGCTCAAAACTGCGCTCTTGCTGGCGCTCGCCTCAGTCAAGAGAGTGGGCGACCTGCACGCGCTGTCATCAAGCGCTGCTTGCCTGGAATTTGGACCTAACGACTGCAGAGTTGTCCTTAGGCCAAAGCACGGGTATATTCCTAAAGTGCTCTCCACACCCTTCAGAGTACAGGTGATATCTCTGGCAGCTTATCGTCCCCAGCGGACGAAAGCGACGCTAATTTACTCTGCCCGGTCAGGGCGCTCAGAGTATATTTGGAACGTTCTGCCCCGTTCAGACAGACAGAACAATTATTCGGATGCTTTGGCGGCCGCACTAAAGGTCTCGCAGTTTCAAAGCAAAGAATATCGCGCTGGATAGTGGATGCTATAGCGCTGGCTTATGAAGCCAAGGGCCTTCAATGCCCCTTAGGCGTCAGAGCTCACTCTACGAGGAGCATGGCCTCCTCGTGGGCGTGGTCGAGTGGGATACCCATTGAAGATATTTGTGCGGCGGCATGCTGGGCCTCGCCTTCGACATTTATCAGGTTTTATAACCTACAGGTCCCCTCATTGCATTCCAACATTCTATCAGCCTGACTGTAGATTGGACTGGAGTATGTATATGCTCAGCATTATCTCCTCCCTTATAGGTCCGTATCTGACTGACTTAGAGGATTTTTTATGCATATCAATACATAGAAAAATCAGTACATAAGTTATGTGCTTGTGTTTTTACAATGAGCGCCCCACCATGGACCTCCTTGGGGCAAAGGCGCTCTATTTTCCCATTATATAGCTCGCCGTTGGCTGGCTTGTTGGGAGTGCTGGTGGCATAGTGGGCTAATGCACACAACTGGTAATCAGAAGGTTGCTGGTTCGATCCCCACAGTCACCACCATTGTGTCCTTGAGCAAGGCACTTAACTCCAGGTTGCTCCGGGGGGATTGTCCCTGTAATAAGTGCACTGTAAGTCGCTTTGGATAAAAGCGTCTGCCAAATGCATAAATGTAAATGTAAATGTAATCACTTTGCTTTAAGGCTCAGGCATCCGCCTCTGGCTTTATAGAGCGAAGTCAGCACGCATGGCGTTTTGCATGGTGTTCCCATAGCGTAAGCTACTTACGCAATAGGAGAGACCTCTCGAGAGGGAACGACTCGGTTACTAACGTAACCTCGGTTCCCTGAGAGGAGGGAACGAGTATTGCGTAAGCTGCCGTGCTTGTGCTTGGTCAGTTCGCTTCAGTCGATTGAACCTAAAGAACTCTCATGACGGGGCGCCTAATATATAGCCTTAGCCACGCTAATCTTGGCAGGCTCTGAGCGCGCGGGCGCGAAGCGTGCGCTCATTGGTCGCGCGTTCAAATATGCAATTTCAGATTTTAGTTGTATATAATCCTCCCTCAGAACGCTCTGTGAAAACTTGGATGCGATGTTTAAAAATTTTAAGCACAAGAACGAGGTGCTTGTCTTCGGTGATTTTAATATAAATTGGATAGACAAACACTGCAGGAAAAAACTGAAAAATCTTGCATCTAAACATGATTTTATTCAAATGATTGAAACCCCTACGCATATTACCAGGAAGACTCAAACACTGATAGATTTAGTCTTCGCTAATAAACCTGATAGAATCATAAAAACATATCATTTATTCACTGGTCTATCTGATCATAATATGATTTTAATTGCAAGAAAACTGACAAAGAAAAGAATGACTAGATTTTTAAATCCAAATAGGAACTTATTTAAATTTGAAATCCCTCGTAAAAAGCAGACTGAATTTGAAAATGAGTTAAAGAGTGTTAACTGGGATGAGCTTCAACAATATGATCAAATAAACGATTACTGTAATAAACTTATGTCCACTATTGAGAGTATTGTTGATAAATACATTAAAAAGCAAAAGAAATCCCAGAGAAAATTTCAGCTACCATGGATGAACAATAACAATCGAAAACTGATGAAAAGAAGAGACCTTGCCTTGAAAACTTTTATTAAGACCCGAAGGGACATTGATTTGAAACTATTTAAAGGTTTGCGTAACCAAGTTGTAAAAGAACTTCGAATGTCTAAATCAAATCACTATATTCTAGCTCTAACAGAGGTTAAAGGAAACGGCAAATTAATGTGGAAACAATTAAACAGCCTACTAAATCCAAAGGGTAACGTCACCCAAACAAAATATGAACTTAAAATAGGTGAACACACCATCACAGATAGCACACAAGTTGCTAATGAATTTAATACCTTTTTATACAATCTGTTAACAACCTAGCATCAAGCTTTCCATGCTGCAATGATATAGGCTTAACAACAGTAGACTTGCTCGAAGATCAAGCTAATTCATTTCAGCTCAGGGAGGTCGGTCAGACAACTGTTTTGAAAGCTATACAGGACCTAAACACCACCTTCTCGAAAGATAGTTTTAATTTAGATACAGCTTTTCTTAAAAAATATAGCAGCATTCTGGTCCAGCCTCTCACCAATATTGTTAATATTTCCATTAAATCTGGGCAATTCCCAGATGGGTGGAAAAATGCTCTGGTAATACCGATTTTCAAATCAGGAGATGACAAAATGTCTTGTAATTATAGACCTATCAGTCTTCTTCCAGCTTTATCTAAAGTTTTAGAGAAGATTGTTTCAGAACAACTCATGCACTACCTTGAGACAAACCAATATCTGAGTCCTCTACAATTTGGATTCAGGAACAACCACTCCACAGAATCCGCAATCTGTCTATTAACTGAAAATATCAAACAATCACTTGACCAGGGAAATGTAGCTGGTGCTGTATTCCTAGATTTAAAAAAAGCATTCGATACAGTAAATCACAACATATTAATTTCAAAATTAGCCAAGTTCAGTTTATCCAAAAAAAAATCATTGTCCTGGTTTGAATCATATCTAAAGGGCCGTGAACAGTGTGTTGTGATTAATAGTGTGAGATCCACTTTTCTTAAAATTAAAACGGGCATTCCTCAGGGGACGGTCTTGGGACCCATACTCTTCAGTTTATATATTAATGACTTGCCGGATGTAGTATGTCCAGATATAGGTCTACTGATGTATGCAGATGACACAGTGGTGTATGCATCTGCTGATACCTGTATTTCTGTGGCTGACAAACTTAATGCTAATTTAGAAAGAATATCATCTTGGCTGGCCTCATCTCGTTTAACTTTATATATCAAAAAAACAAACTCTGTCTGATTTTCTATTCAAAAACTACCCCCAACACAACTGTTGAACATAAAAACTAATGGTGAATTTATTGAACAAGTACCTGAAGTGAAGTATCTCGGAATAAATATAGATTATTAGTTGAATTTTAAAAGTCATATCAAGAAAATGTGTAAAACCATTAGGGCCAATTTGAGCTGTTTTATGTTGATAAGAAACTGTCTGACTCTCGACTGTGCTTTTACTTTTTAAATTCTATGATTCTTTCACATATATCTTATGGCTTAACCACATGGTCTCAAGCTCATCAGTCATCAGTCAAAACTATAGAGTGTCTTTACAACAGAGCCTTGAAAGTTTTAGACAAGAAGAGAATAAGGTACCATCACTGCCAAATTCAAAGTAAATATAAGATTTTAAGTTTTGTTAATTTTATTTCTCTGCATCTGGTTAAACTAGTCTTCAAATGTTTAAATGATGCTGCTCCACTACCGCTTTGCAAAATAATAACAAGACAGCAAAGTACTAGACCGACCAGATCTGTTCTTAAAGTCAACTGTAACATCCCTTTCTGTAGAACATCATTTGCTCAGGCTGCTGTTTCAGTGAAAGGGGCAAAATTAAGGAATTCTCTGCCAGACCATCTGAAATGTATCCCGACATTAGACATCTTCAAAAACAAAAACCAAATTGTGGTTAATTCAGGAACAGTGTTGCTCTCATATTTAGTCTTTTTGAATTTGCACTTTCTGTATACTATTTTTTTAATCCTACTTTATTATTTTCCATTGTACTACATTTTTATCTTTGTATTACATTTAACCAAAAAGCCCTTCTAGGGACAAGTGTTGCAAATTAGCTATAGCTAAAAACATTATGATACATGCATCAGATTACTGTCAAAGTTCATCTATGTTATTTGTATCTGTCCCTATCTAAAAAAAAAAAACTACACAAGTGAACGTTTAAAAAATAATATGCAAAATCGAATAGCTCCGCAACGGATGGCGAAAAATGCGTAAAGAAGTCTAATATCTTTCACCATAGACCATGTTTAAATTTCGATGTTTCTGGCCAGAAATACCAACATATTCACTTTATCTGGTTTTAATAAGCTGCGGATTGGAGTAACTACACTACCCGCTGTGCTGAAGACCAGCTCTGATGGAGTACTGGTAGCACATATGCACAGATATTTCCGGCTAATCTTGCCATGAACGGAAACCTTTTGTCGTTCGTTTTCCACCAAGTCAGCGGGTCCTCTTCCCCATCAATGGCCATTTCCTGCAGGTACATGGTCATTTCTGCCTCCACCTTTTGCTCATCAGTGAGTAAATTAACGAAATTATAGTTTTTAAGTGGAAAATAGTATTTATGTAAAGACATATATTAAAATAAAAAGTGCACAACTCTTCTTAAGTGAAAGCTAAAAAAAAAATGTTTCACGTGTCGTGCAACCTACTGATAAAGCGCCGACGAGTCATTAGTTGGGTTAGTAAAATAACAAAATTTATAATTTTTCATATAATTTTTGAAAATTATATGAAATTATATAATCCCGCCCCACCCCACCGACGATATCATCGTCCATCGCGATGTTTTACTGTCAACATCGTCAACTGCCAATTTAGGGGACATCGCCCAACCCTAGAATGGACCATTTTTCTATTTTCATTAAAGTGAGAAAGACTAAAACTACAAACTAGTCATTGTTTTGTGTTTCGTCCTTGTCAGAGATGATGACATCTCAATAATTTCACAAAATTAGAACAGAAATCTATTTGTTTATTATTAAAGGAACATGCAGATTAATAAAACTACATTTAGAAAGAAAAAAAACTGGAAACACGCACCTCATGTTTACTCACATGTGTGGAAAAGAGGATGTGGGTGCGGAGCAGGACAGGTCAATTGAAAAATATTAAAGAATAGAGCGCAGAAAGATCAGATATGATGTAACCGGCTCTGTTGTTTTGTCGAGCTGCTCACTAGAAACGATGAGAGGGCGTAAACATCCTCATGATGTTGCAGTCAAGACGGAATCAATCTGGGATCAGGAACGCGGTGACCTGCGTAGCGGGACAATAGCAACTTCATACAGTCTGAGGCGGCGTTGCCACTGAAGCGGAAGAAATCCACACAAAGACACTCAACGCTAGGGAACCGCTTGTCCCGCTGTCAATTTCACAATCCACCTCGTGAACTTGACACTCGGCTTCCATAGGAAGGAATTGAAAACTATTCCTCACTCACATTCGCTCAACACACGCCAGTGAAACATACGACAAGAAAGCCAAACTGCTCGTGTTTTTAGCAACACGCATGTCTAGATGTAGAACACAGGCTAAATATCGAAAGTTATTCAAAAGCTTATCATCGATATCGTGGAGTTTTTTTATCATGATAAATATTGATATTGTTTTATCGCCCAGCCCTAGCTAGTTTATATCCTAAAATTGTTTGTGGTGTTCAGGGATGGAGGAGTGATGATTATTATTATTATTATTATAATCATCATCAAACCCAAACATTAACTTCTTTGAGTGTGTTTCTTTGTGTCCAGGTGAAGAGGAGTTACTCTCACGGGACGTACCGTGCTGGAGCCATGAGGCAGATCAGTCTTGTGGGTGCTGTAGATGAGGAGGTGGGCGATTATTTCCCAGAATTCCTATGTATGCTGGAGAAATCACCATTCCTGGAGGTGAGTTTATATCTGTCTGTCTCTCTCAAACACATACACAAACTTTTGTTGTGACAGCAGTGCATTGAGTAGTGTGTGTGTGTGTGTGTGTGTGTGTGTGTGTGTGTGTGTGTGTGTAGCGGACGTTGCCATGGGGATCGTTCTCCAGTCTGAAGCAGATGAGTCCAACAGACAGCGATGATGGTCCCATCATGTGGGTTCGGCCCGGAGAGCAAATGATCCCAGTGACAGACATGCCAAAGTCTCCATTCAAACGAAAACGGTACCAGCAGCAATCAGCACTCATGTGCCTCTCTGATGAACTCTCATTGGTGTTGCCTCAGTGCTGTAGATTCAGGAGCGCTGCAGGAATAACTGACTTAATCAATGGAAGAAAGCAAATACTCAAGATGTTAACAGAACCGAATGTCATTCAGTCTCTGTCGCCAAACCGATTGATAAACTTGGAGATTATTCAGGAAGCTTGCATCTCTCTCATCTGCTGCTGATCATGATAAATGTTTCTGATTTGTCCTTCCTGCAGGTCGACCAATGAGATTAAGAATCTGCAGTATCTGCCGCGAGCCAGCGAACCACGCGAGATGCTGTTTGAGGATCGGACCAGAGCTCATGCCGATCACATCGGTCAAGGGTTCGAACGACAAACCACTGCAGCTGTGGGAGTGCTGAAAGCTGTGCGCTGCGGTGAAGGGTGAACACACACACTCACACACACACAGACTTTGGAAGCAATATTGTTGAGGAACAATCTTTTTGGGTGATTTCCTTGACTGTGTATTGTGTGTGCTTGTGTCTCTCAGTCCTGATCCTCCTCGTATTACTAAAGACGTGATCTGTTTCCACGCAGCTGATTTCGCTGATGTGGTTCAGCGACTGCAACTCGACCTGTACGAGCCGCCGCTGTCTCAGGTGAGGTCATGTGACTGCTGGTCCAGGTGTTCAGGGTTCATACTGTGTGAAATACTTGAGTTTTGGCAGGTTGTTGACTGTTATAAACAATCTAAAATTCTTTATAATTTGAAATGGATATTATAAAGTCGTTATGTTTGTGGTGTCTCGTCAGCGCGGGAGTCCACTGTGGTGCCAAATAAATAATATCTGCATCTCTAAGTTTCAATGACAGCTGGCAGGAAGGGGAGAAATAAAATCTCTTTGTGGAGGAGAAATCATACATCTAAGTGTACAAAAAAAACATCAATGGATGTTACAATGTTCAGCACTAAGCCAAAGATTTAGTTAAAACTTGAATTTACTTTGGGAAAATGTACAATCAATATGTAATAACGCATGAATACTTTAAAAGTAGGGCAGAAAGTCATTGTATATTAAATATTTCAAATGTAGAGCTGAGTGCCTGTGCGATTTGCAATTGTATTAAATAAATGTACTACACAAACACTAAATGTTCACACAAACTCATCCGTCTCTGGAGTGTTCTGACTCTGAGTTTGCCATCAGTACCTCAGAGACGTAAAGTGCTACGAAATCACTTTATTTTCACGTAATTCAAAGCATTCTTGTAAAAACGTGACACAGGGGCACAGAAAAGGAGAAGATGGCATTTCCCCAAAATGATGAAATACAAATATCTTCGGTTTAACATTAAAAGGCTTGAGGGTTTAAAAGGACAAATGCTGCGTGAATGTAAAGAAATAAGAACTGAAATATTACAATGAAATGAACATGAATAATCATTCAATATTACATTACATTAATATAGAATTACAGTTTGCTCTTGAAATGAACTTCCATGTATGACAATTTGTTAAATAATATTGTATAATTTGTAGGTAAATATAGTTGAATCATTAGCTATGTATTGATATGTTGAAACATTTACCAATTTTAAAGATAAACACTAATTTATATTTCTGATGAATATTCTTCTTCCATGAACTCATTAAGTGAAAAACATGACTTGCAGAAACCTTGTTTGATGAGCAGTGTCACGTTCTTAAGTCCTTGTTTTTTCATAATTATTTTTTTATCCCCTTTTCTCCCAATGTTGGAAGGCAAAATTTCCCACTGCTTAGTAGGTCCTCGTGGTGGCGCGGTTACTCGCCTCAATCCGGGTGGCGGAGGTCGAATCGCAGTTGCGTCCGCTTCTGAGACCATCAATCCACGCATCTGATCACGTGACTCGTTGTGCATGACACCGCGGAGACTCACAGCATGTGGAGACTCATGCTACTCTCCACGATCCACACACAACTCACCACACGCCCCATTGAGAGAACCACTAATCACCACCACGAGGAGGTTACCCCATGTGACTCTACCCTCCCTAGCAACCGGCCCAATTTGGTTACCCCATGTGACTCTACCCTCCCTAGCAACCGGCCCAATTTGGTTACCCCATGTGACTCTACCCTCCCTAGCAACCGGGCCAATTTGGTTACCCCATGTGACTCTACCCTCCCTAGCAACCGGGACAATTTGGTTACCCCATGTGACTCTACCCTCCCTAGCAACCGGCCCAATTTGGTTGCTAAGGAGACCTGACTGGAGTCACTCAGCACACCCTGAATTCAAACTCACGACTCCAGGGGTGATCGTGTCAATACTCGCTGAGATACACAGACCCCCGTTTTAAGTCCTTGTTGAATGTTTGTCTCAGACTGGGTGTACAATTATCCCTTGCATATTTTGTCAAAACAGCTGAAATGACTCTGAATATTAATAATAACATACTATTCTTGAAATGGGTCTGATATTTGCAGTCACATCTTACACTGGTGTGGGGAAAGAATCCGATCACATTAAATGTATTTCTGTTAGAGGTCAGATTACACATGCATCTCATTTCTTGTCACAGAAAAACTTGTTTTTCAAAGCATTTTTCTTTTGGCCTGTATTCATATAGCTGGGGACAAAATATCCTTTTTTGACATTATTTGAAGTGGAAAAACACACACACAACCACACAAACATTCTTTAAAAATAGCCAAATCTATTTGATATTTCTTTACATTTTCCACATGATAATGAGTAACTATAGTAACCAGGATTTGTTCCCCCAATGGTAATTCGTGCCCTATAGAAAACTGGTGTTGCTGTAATGCAAGACTTTGGTTTTAATCGTATTAATTTCTTTAAACACAAATAAATTCTTGAAACTTACATTTTTATAGATTGGGCAATGTTTGAAATCACAGAGGATACTTTTTTTTATCATTGCATTTTTGTCAATGAACATTTACAATTGGATAATTTTTTTAAGCTTTGAGGTGCTTGAAAAAGACAATTAAGGTACCTTGAAAATGGTTGAATTTCACTCTTAAAAAGCTGTACGAACCCTGCGTGCTGCACCAGAGTGTGAGCCTCGCTAATGCACATCATGGCATTCCTTATTTGCTGCATTTTGCGCTACACAAATTAATTTGTTAATATTTGTCAACTATTGCAGTAGTGAGATGAACTGAGACATGATCACAAATTAGCAAGCAATGCCTTTTATCTTCAAACTTAGTCACGTTTACCCAATAGAAAGTGTGTTCACACTGATCCAAACTCAAACTTCTTTCAGTTCAACCAAAAGTGAATTTGGTCAAAGACCCCAAGTTCTGCATTCACATTGTGCATATGAAGTATATTTTTCCCATTTGAGTTGTGATTGAGTTTTGGATAAAATTGTGCAATCAATTTAAATGTCAAATGTACAGTGGCAAGTAAAAGTATGTGAACCCTTTGGAATTACCGGCATTTATGTACAAATTTGTCTTAAAGTGTTGTTAGATCTTCAAGTTTCACTAATGAACAAACACAATCTATTTGAAATAATTACACACAAATTATTGCATTGTTCTGGTACATAATTAATAATTCATTCACGCATTGGAAAAAGTATGTGAACCCCTAGGCTAATGACATCAACAAAATGCATTCAGGAGTTGGAAAACCTGGCATCCAATTAATGAAACGAGATTGTAGGTGTGTGTTAGAAATATTTTGACTTATAAAAAGCACTCAAACATTTTGAGTTTGCTATTCACAAGAAGCATCTGCTGACTTGGACCATGCCTCGCCGAAAAGAGATCCGATGCAGAGTCAAGAATTGTTGCTTTGCATAAAGCTGGAAAGGGTTACAAAGTTATCTTGAAGAGTTCAGATATTCATCTGTCCCCAGTTAGACAAATAACACACTTTTGCTTCACTGTGCTATTGTTGATTGTGTGTGTTTTGTTGTTTTTTTTACAAATTGGCAGATTCACTACCTACACCAAGGACTGAATGAGCCAGTGACGGCTCCGTAACATCCAGTCTAAAAATCGGACAAAAGTGAGGCAATGCCCAACTTGCCGCTGCACAAATGTCCTGGACTGAAATGCCTTTAAACAGCACCCATGATATAGCCATGCCTCTGATTGAATGGGCTCTTGAGCCCTCTGAAGTTCACAACCCCAGACTATTATAACAGTATAATAGCCTCTACAACCCAATGAGTACAAATGTAGAGTACGATCTGGACACAAACAGTGAAGTTAGAGGTTTGACACTGTTCAAACGTCTTGTACCCCTCATAAATCTGCAAACAAGCGGATGTTGACCCATTTTATTCCAGATAATCCCCAAATTACAAGCTAATATGTCAGCGATATAACCCTTGATGGTAGAAAAGGCCCTGCCTTTATATAAAAGTTCCTGCAGAAAACAAAAAAATGGAACAGTGTGTCTGTTTGCCCACCACTGCTCAAACAGCCCATTTCCGATCATACACGGAGCACGTTGAAGCAGCTCTCGCCCCCTGAATGGTTTCAATCACCCTAGGGGGTAAACCTGTGACACTCAAATTTAGCCTCTCATGGGCCAGGCCCAAAGAGCTACTCAGTCTGGGGCGGGGTAAAATATTTCTGTGCTTGCGACAGGAGATCCCTGCACAACAGGAGCTGCCAAGGATGGGCACACAAAAGTTGAATTATCTACGCAAGCCACAGTTTTTCTCTGGCAATCAGTGTGACTGAGTGACCATATTCTCTTTGTCTTTTTAAAGTTGGAATAATCCGACTCAGTGGAAGAAACGCATAAAGTTGCACATTTTGGCCAAGGATGGTTTCGCGCCAGATATAATAACGGCGGGCAATGAACATTTGTGCAACGCGAAGAGATCTACGGCAGCTCGTCTGTATCTGTCCCACAGCTGACTCGCCACCTGAGGGTTAAGTCTCCATTCTCCATAAAGAGGATTCCCTCTGGACAGGAGATCTGCCCCCGTATTCATCGCTCCCAGAACATGCATCGCCCGTAATGAGAGAAACAGGCACCGCTCCATACGATCAGCATTCTGTAGCCGCAGATCTCTGCATCTGGCTTTCCCACATAAATTTTTTGGCCCATCTCCATCAACGGTCTGATATGCTGTGAGGAGCAAGGTGGCGTTAAGAGCTCTTACAGCTAGGACTGAAGGTCGGTAGATCTTTTGGTAAATGGAGACAATCTCCGTCTGTCCCTACAATGGAGTGGGAGCAGATGAAAAAACTGCCCAACGATCAGGGTGAAAGTGATTTGCCACCGATGCCTCAACTAGAGAGGGGCTCTAGTCTCCATATCCTCCAATTTGTGCACATCCAGCCTAGAGAAACCTTTAACAGGCACTCTGTGCTTAAAAGGCTCGTCCCAAAACTGACTCTAACTGAGACTGCTGGAATACAGTGTTTGACCGGGGCTGCACGAGACACAGACAGTTGCCACCCTACAGATCCCTCTCTGTACCCTGGCCAGTCAAGGAGAGCTTGGCTGCCACCCTCTTACACATTTCAATAAGGTCAAGGTCTCCTTGGACAGGATGGGGCAAAGTGCCCATCGTGCTACCTGGGAAGGAGGAGAGCAGGGAGAATGGCATCCGTCTTCATCCTCCTTGCCATCGTCCTTCAAAAGACAATCATCAGTGTCATTTTCCTCTTCTCTGTCCCCTGCCAAAGGGGCTTATTCAAAGAGGGGAGCAAGAAAAGGGGGACTTCGTCCATGAGATCGCCCCAGTTATGCTGTCCTTGCAGCTGGAGTGGGTGGGTCTTTCTCCACTGGCGGTGGATAAAAATAGGTATCCAAAAAGGGAACAATACGGGCAACACTCTGTATTAGCGAGTGCGGCCTGTGTATGCCTGACCCCAGACAGGCGAAACACAATGGGTGGGAATCCTTCGGCAAGATCTTAGATCCACAAGTGCATGAATGGGAGGGATCCTTCCTCTTCACTCCACCGCTCTGTGAACTCTCAATTGCCATGACCAAACCCTGTGAATGTTTAATGGGATGTGCTAAAGAAACTAAAGATTATAATGGTTTGTGTGTTGTTAGTTTAAGCACATTGTTTGTCTATACATGTGACTTTGACGAAGATGAGATTTTATGATTTATGATGACACATTTTATGATAAATTAATGCAGAAAACCAGTTAATTCCACATGGTTTACATAGTTTTTCTTGCCACTGTATATGCTGTAGTGTAAATGTGTTTTTCTGTCTGTCTCTCTCTAGTGTGTGCAGTGGGTGGACGATGCGAAACTCAATCAGTTGAGGCGCGAGGGAATCCGTTACGCTCGTATCCAGCTCTACGATAACGACATCTACTTCATTCCTCGGAACGTTGTTCATCAGTTCAAGAGCGTGTCGGCCGTGTGCAGCCTCGCCTGGCATGTGCGTTTGAAACAGTATTACCAGAATGGCAAGGAAGAGGCACGTGAAGAAGATGGCGGTCGGATGAAGCACATCAAGCAGGAGACGCTGAGTGAGAACATTGACTTCAGACCCTCGGGAGAGACCCCTGATATACCGCAGATAAAGGTGGAGTGGGCGGAGCCACCAGCCGAGAAATCGCCCAAAGCTCTGCCCAGCAACAGCAGCTTGACTTCGCCTCCTGCCACCTCAGCTGATGGGCAACCCAAAGTGCAGCACGAATCAGAACGTCAAAGCGCTGTGTCACACCTCCCCACTGCTACACCCAATGCTTCACGCAGCTCAATAGTCAGCCCGCACACACCCAAACACTCAAACACATCAACGCCCACTAAACAGACACACACCTCAACACCTACCAAGCAGACACACGCCTCTACTACTACCAAGACAACACACATGTCAACGCCAACCAAACACACATACATGTCAATGCCAACCAAACACACACACACCTCCAAATACTTGCAATCTTCCTCTGTCCCAAAACCGGGACAAGCCCCCTCATTACCAAACAAACCCACCCACTCGATTAACACAACCAAACCAACCCACTCAACTAACCTAACCAAACACACCCACTCGACTAACCTAACCAAACACACCCACTCGACTAATCCAACCAAACCAACCCACTCTACTAACTCAAGCAAAGCAACACACACTATGAAAACAGGGAAATATACACACTCCACATTAATAACCAAACCCAGTCCCAAACTGAGCTCTGGACTGTCAATCAGCTGGACTGCTCCGCCCCTGGCCCCACCCCCTCTGAGGCCAGACCGCCCACAAGACTCTCTTTACCCAAAGGCTGTCAGACACCCGCATAAAACACACAAAGACTTTTTATACTGATTTGTACAGAGCAGCTTTTAAATGGCCCTTTTAATCTCATTTATTTCTGCTTTTGTTTTTAATCTAAAAAGAGAGACCCCATAAGTTCAGTAAGACAGCTGTTCAATCTGTCTGTCTCTCTCTCTCTCTCTCTCTGTGTCTGTCTCTCTCGGTTTCTGCACTGCAAAAAAAAAAGAAAAAAAAATCATTTTGTTAAACAGTATTTTTGTCTTGTTTCCTAAAAACAAAGTACATTTATTAGAGAAGCAGAATTGCTTAAAATCCTTATTTTCAGAGAATATATCTTGAACGTTTTTTCCCTCTTGTTTTAAGATCAAACCTCATGGTAGATTTATGCTTAAAACAACTGAACAGTATGCCAGTGGAGTTGGACAATAACGTGATTCTGATATTTATTGAGCAATCCAACAAACAAGTAAATAAATTAGGAAAAAACAGGAATGTCACTAAAAACCTCGTGTGTTGAACTACCTTCTGAAGACATGGATTTAGGATCTTGTTTAGAAACAGCCGAAGCTGCTGTTTCTCCATTTCTAAAGCCGGCTGTACGCTAGCTGAATTTTCCAATGATCTTCAGGTGTTAGCTTCATTAAGTTAATCGCCGACAGAGGGAGACCGAGCCCCCATTAGCATCTCTCAGTGGGAAGGGTCAATCACTTGACCGTCGGGACTTCCTGCCGACTTAATGGAAATGTACTTTTTATTCACCAGCCCAAGTGATCAGGTGATCAAGGTATCAGCCAATCAACTTTTTTTACCAGCCCCTTTTTTAAATTACATTTTACAGACATGAGACAAATAAACACGTGTAAGCATGTTAAAAATGTAACAAAGAATTGAATTTTTATTATTTATGAATATTTAATAGCTATATAGTCTTATTTTTCAGATTATTCACTTACTAGAAGAAAAAGTCAATTTGTATTTGAACTACATCACTGCTGTCATATGAACGAGTCTCTTGAGGCTTAAGCACATGTAACACAGAAACAGTTCTTGGTTTACTTGGAGTGAATAAATTAATGTAGTCCACTCCAACTGATTCAGAAGTCTTTTTGATTCACTAAAAAGTGCCGGTTTAAGGGAATCAATGGATTGGATATCGGTCTACTGGTAGTGCTTTGACTCCTCTCGAGCTGTAGATACAGTAGCAATGAGAGTTGCTGGAAACACTTTAATATGCCGATGGCATGAACGCTCATTGCTTTCATCAAGATTTACTGCTAACGGAACATGTCAAGCAGTGGCGGCCCGTGCATTTAAGTCTTGGCCTTCAGTGCGTTTTATGGCATTAAGAAAACACAGTTTCACATTAAATAAGATGGCGTATGCCCATCATACATTACGTGGCAGTCAACTAATAATACCAATTGGCATTTTAAAAACACATCCACACATGAAATCCAGAACCAAGGTCTAATACCAAGAAAAATCTCTGATAATATTTGCAATTTAAATTTTGCTTGTAGTAATTTTGTTTTGTCAGGAAAACTTGATCCGACGCTGAATGCTCCAGCAGCCTAATTTACACTTTGAAAACTCCCGATGTTGCTATGACAACGCAAAAAGCACTTACCAGTTTACTTAAAAGAAAAAGTGAAAATCAGATCTCCTTTCCTGTTTAATTAATCACACGGTCATGCAGAACATCTCGTGTCCATAAGGATCTCTTTCTCAACGGCGATAGCGGCAATGATGACGATCTCGCGCTCTTGAATTACGTCACTTAAAGCGTGATTGCGTCACTCAAGGCCAGCTAGAAGGCCTCGACCAGGACACATGCTAAAGAACACACCCACAAGAACAAATAAATCAATCTGATTGGCTGATGAATCTGACGTTGGATGCTCTTTCATTTGCACTGTTGAGGGATTCTGTGGCAGTCTGAAGGTTTGGCGGGTTGCAGCTCAGACTCACGCGCTGCTTCGGATTCGGGCATGTGATTTGTGAAACAGTTATCACACTTTGCTTGTAAGCATCGAGGAATAAATTCTGATTGGATAAACTTTTAGTGTTTTTCTATTGTTTGAAGATGAAATAAGAGTGGAAAGCGATTGAGAATGAAAAATATTTATTTATTAGGCTTTGCTGACCCTGAGAAATCATCGCTGATGGCGAGTGATGCAGAAGAAATCCGCTCACCACGACAGAGAGCTGCCATGTATTGTCTGTTAGCTTTCAGTACATGAGCAATGCTATCATCTTAAATATGTGCGATTACAATTGGAAAGATGCCAAGTAAAAACAGTGTTGATCTATTCAACTTTTAATGATTCAAGCACTGAATCCACCTTTGCTCATCTCAGCATTGTAAGAGCTGTGGATGTAAACACATGTGACCTCAATGACTGTAGGCCTGCAGAGCCCCCTTGTGGACAAAACTGATACTTGTCTAATTATTTTACAAGCTAACATGAAATGAAAGCAGCCAAAGTGGCGTGTGACACCGGCCAAATAGAAAGTGTACCTGCATTAGGTGCTTGCTGGGTGTTAATTTCGGACTCTTGCTTCAAGCACTGAAAACCTCATCAGTTGTTTGAAAAAATCATTGTCACATAGAAGAACTGACGCGATGACGTGCTGATCTGAACTTTGTTTTTTATTACACTCAGATGCATATCATCTCAAACATTGATTAAAATCCATATTGATTCTGTTATTCTGCAGAAATAATGCAAAAGCAAAAATACCCTTGACGGACATTTTACAGTTTTGGTGCATTTTAAAATTTAACCTTGTGAAAGTCAAACGAACCATGAAGAAAATGCCAGATTGTACTATTTTAACCTGTTTCGGAACAAGCAAGCAACAGGTCTGAAAATGCCTCAAATCACTCTATTGCAGTTTCACCCGTGTTATTATTTTGTCAGAGATATATATTGTTGCGATGAGTCCTTATGTGTGTCACTCCTTCACCCTTTTTATCAGCAAGTGTGTCATACGTCTGACTGTAGAGAGATCTAATCATGTGTGACTCCCTCGGCTAAAACGAGTTGTTTTGAGTCTGTTAGCGTAGCGCCAGTTCAGTGTGTGTGAGAGATATTGAGCGTTTGTGATTATCTGCGTCTGTTGCGACTCTCAGCAGTGATCTGCAGAAGTATATTTCAGCTGTAATGTTGTAGTAATCTGCTCCGAGAGAGACGACACTGATGTTTTCACTGACAGACAGAAACTCAGACGGTCGGTTGTAAATGTGTGATGTCACTGTAAGCGTCGCCACGCTCCAATCAGATTCAAGGACCAGAACTATCTGTTGTATAAATAAACTATGAAATAATATTCCCTAAATACAAAGTCTTACACAAGTTTACCCTTATGTATATTGTATATATTTCTCCTGGAGAACAAGACAAAAGTACTGATTAATGTTTTTGCAGTGTTGTCAACATGGTAAATGTATGTGGTAACACATTCCTCAGTGCCTGTCCCAAACTGTGAACTATTGAAGCACTTCGGTTCAGCTGCACACTGAGAATATACCACAAATACAAACAGCTCCTTGAATAATATATTTTCTGTTGTAGCTTTAGTGGGATTAGAGCTGACATGGACATATATATTTTTTTGTAAAATGACATAGAATTGTTTTCCATAGAGCTTATTTATATCAAGGGTTTCTTTGGTTTTGTCAGACCTGTAGTGTACATAACGATTTTTCTAAAGCAAATGTGTAGTGTGATTTATACTGAAATAAGGACCTCCTAATAAAAGGGTCTGTTTGTTGGATGTGTGTGTGTGTGTGTGTGTGTGTGTGTGTGTGTGTGTGTGTGTGTGGTGTGTGTGTGTGTGTGTGTGTGTGTGTGTCGTCCACTGAAGCATGAGTTCACTAAAGTGTGACTGATAAATATGTATTTTTACTGTGACTCTTTAATGAACATCCATTTCAATAGTAAATTTGATCCTTTTATCCAAAGTGATTTGCATTGCATTGAAGATTTACATTTAACATTATGTAATAAACCACATGAGTTGAGAGACTGCATACAAACACACGTTATAAAGCTCAATGAGAGTAGCAGTATACTGTAACAGATGAAGATGAGCTGCTCCAGTCGCGCGCGCAGTGTCATGAGCCCATCATCATCATCAGCCGCGGGTCAAACCCCGCCCGACATCAGGATCCAGACGAGCGGAATAATCCAGAAGCAGCTTCAGCACGTGCTGACGTCACAATCAGTCATTATCAATAGAGAAGAACCGTTTCAGTCTCGTGTGTACAAAGATAAAGAGATCCTTAAATTCATCTTTCATTCGCTCCTGAGCATGCGCCGTGTTTTCTGCAGCTGTCAATCAAACTGATTCTGTTTCCGGATTTAGCCGTTTTTACCGGAAACTGAGCATATTAATCGATGATCTAATAATGATTATCATCGGATATTTGAACTTGACCAACATGATGATGATGATTACAGGCAGTGTCCGTAAATAAAGACTTTAAGATCATGATTCGACAGACATTATTCACATCTTCCTTGTCAAATACGATTATCTGTCAGTCTCACGCTAAACATCATTAATACATCTCTGTTAAATGACCGTTGTACCGTGTTAGTGACTTTAGTGTCATTGTTATTTAACGTTTCGCCTTAAAAGGGATCGTCCGGTGAATTCAGCTGCGCGTTTATTCCGTGTGTGTCGGTAACCGAGATCTTAAAGCTGTTTGTAATTCTACAGTG